>NW_006773720.1:0-4807 GCF_000442215.2 Lipotes vexillifer
ACCTGCTGGGTGGCTTTGCGCCCCCCCCCTCCCCGCCATGATCCACAGTTGTTAGAAAGGTTCTCATGATATTCATGTGCTTGTGGCCTCCTGCTCATGTCTGCCCTTTGTACTAACCATGCCCTCCCCAAAAATTAAAACTAAACTTTGTGGCTGAATTGGTAATTTTAGATTCTAGAGATTATAAAATTTGAATGAGGATTTCATCAGAGAAATCATAAGTCAAATTGATGCGCAAGTCAGATGTTTCTACCTTAAATTAACAATAATTTGTTCCAATAGTTTGTTGTTTCAGCTGATCCATGTAAAAGGCAGGGACATGTTTTATAAAAGTGGAAACTGTTGCTCGAGGCTACATGTGTTTGAAAGGGGGTAAAGTGTCTTCGCAAGGAGGGGTTTGAACAAGATGGAGGTGAGCACATGAACAGCTAACCTCCTGTCCCTTGAAGGAATCCTACCTGAAGAATGAGCTGGCCATCCATAATCTGTTAAAATATTTTGTCCCACCTCTAATATAGAAGAGGGACATTGCCAGCAATGTTTTATTTTCCTTCTTTGCTTTTCTTGCTTTCTTTGCTTTCCTTTTTTTCTTTTTTTCATCACAACTTTGAGCATCCAAAAGAGAAGGTAGGAAATGGCTGTGTCAGTGCTGGTAATAATTTATGTTTACCCTCTATACAGATCTGGTTTTTTCTTGGATATTTTCTTGAGAAGGCTGAATTGAAAATGAATGGAAGTTGGAGTGAAGGAGCCAACTTTTTAATAAGGGAAGCATAACCAAATGTGTAGTCAATAGCAGACTGCATTCTTTTAGAGTTGATAGAATGTTCCTGAAACTCCTGGTTCTCTGGATTTGACATCGTGTCTCAGGCAGCAAAGTAGATGTTCCCTCATTTGGAACAAGTATTCATAGCAAAATAACAGTACCACGATATCTCTGCTTAAGACTGAGGAGGAAATACAGCATGGGTGTCATTGCCAAGACCCTATCATTCATTTTATTGAATTTGATTCTATGTGGCACAGGTCATTCTGGGACAATAAAAGGCATAGGGATTGGAAGAAGAAGATATCTTGGGTTTTTATTCATTTGTTTGTTTGGTTGGTTTTTATTTTCTTGTGGCACTGCTACCGAATAGCTAAGTGATCCAGGGCAAGTCAGTTATTCCCCTGGATCTCGGCCTACTTGTTTGTAAAATGGGGTTCATAATAATTCTCATCTTAGGGCTCATGGGAGACTTAAATGAGATAATGCACTTAGACATACTTCGTAAATTATAAATGATCATTTTAATGGCAGGAGTTGTTGAAAGTATGATATTATCATCTGTAAAACTATATTACTACTACTAAATTTATGCCACAGAGTAGTGTATATGTCCATAACTTTGGCTAAGCATGATCTAAAGGGGCTTGTTAGAGCAGTATTTTCTGGGAGTCTCGTGGGTGTGCAGTGCCCAGAAAACTAGACATTAACGGATCTTCTACTAGTTTCCAGGAGCATCTGAGCACTACTGTCTCCCACAATTAGACAGAAAACTTTCTGTGTCATCCACACACCAAAGCAAAAATAATATCAGATAAAGGGACTTGATGACTCATTAATCTTGAAGTCAAGGTATATTACTTTGGACATACCTTAGGTCAACAGATCTCCTGATTCTCTCAGTGTCCAAAGGCTTATTGAACTTTAGTCCTTTAAAGACTCTTCTAATGGGGATTGTATCATCCTGAAGAACAAATTCCAGCCTTTCATACAGACACAGGCACCTTTGGCCCGGCTTCTTACTCAGGCAATCCTGATGGGGTGTGAGCAGGGCAGGGTAGAGGAGAGCTCGAGATCAAAAGGGTCCAAAGGTACTGGCCTGAAACTTGAGCAGGTTGGCCATGATGTGAAAGACAACTCTCTCTCCTTTGCCTGACTTTTGCCAAGTCAAGCTAATGTTTGCAGAACGGAAGATATAGACCAAACAGTTTATTTTGCCCCCTAGTTCTTATCCATGTACCACAGCTGCTTAAGGGCCCTTTTCTCCATTTATAACTATTGAAACCCCACTCACCCTTCAGAGGCCTGAAAGCTCAAATCCTGTTTCCTTTCTGAAGCCATTTCTAAGTTTCCCCGGAAGGCAGGTACTCCTCGCTGCTCCCAACTGAATTAGTCATGCGTACCTCAGACTCTCCTTCTAATCTATGAGCTTCTTTCTAGAGCTAAGATATCTGTCTGCTTTATCTTTGTATCTTCAGAACCTAACACATTACCTGGCACAGAGTTTGGTAACTGTCACTATTCAGGTGATTAATAGTGTCGTTTTTAAAGAATATATCCTTGAGAATATGTCCTTGAGATCAACATTCTTTTGGTCATTCTCCTGTGATTTCTCTACTACACTGCGTGGACTCCAACCCCTCATGTTCCTTAGGTCTCTAGGTGCACACGGGCTGTTTCATTATAATTTGAGGGAAGAATAAGTAAATCACACTAAACTCTCTCAGATGGGTCAAATTGGCCTGATAAAAATTCCCATTGGTTGGTTTGTATGCCACCTTAAGTTCAACTACATAATTCAACTGTACTTTAAGTAGTCAAAGAGTAGGTATGTGCATTAGTTACTAACGACTCTTCTTTCTAGGCCAAAATTCGGTTCCATATTTCCTCCTGGTTTCTATCCATAGAAACACTTTTTCCCTTGAGTACAACCATAAGCTCACCCTAGTCCCAAAACTTACTCCTTTCCAGAATGTCATTGTATACTTTATTCCCACAATTTCTCCAAAGAATCTCCAAATACCTCTATAATTTTGGTTTTCTGTGTCATATTTATAGGATTTTTATTCTTAAATCAGCAAAGCATCTCTTGACATGTTAACTTTCTTAAATATTCTTCAGCTTACTTATTAGTGTCTTAGAGGATGACATTGATACCATATAACAATTTGCTTTACATATTCACAAACGAAGAGACTATGTGACAGATACATTGCTGAAAAAGATCTGGAAAGTCTGGAATATAAATAGAAAGGTCCTGGTGTGATAGAATAAGGTAATGAGTTTCCTATCACTGATTGTGGACAAACAGAAAGCAGCTCAATATAGAGGTAGCAACATTGCAGACACAATTTAAATGTTAGATAATGGTCACTCCCAGACTTGCAGTTCTCTCATCCTTCACATCATTTTGTTGAGATCAGAGTTCTATGACCTCACTTCTATGTCTACCACAAAGGGTATGTGAGCCCTGTATGAACTGTTAACACTACACCATTCCATACAAATTTACCAGTTTATTTTCTAATTATATATTATTTTCTGACCATTTCTTTATTATTGAGATGACCAGAGTCACAAAACAATTGAAAATGGAAAAGTTGATATGAGGCTTGTTGATTTTACAATGTTCTGAAATGAACGTCACCCCCATCTGTACTCTGCCACTCTTCTGCCCTACCATCACCACTTCCAGGACACTTGCAAAGTAGGAGAGAATCTTTCTGTCCTGTGGCTCTTTTAGTATTTCTAGGACAGCCCTCCCATTCGTCATTTTTAGTGTTCACTCACTGCCTCTTCCTTCCCCTGCCCTGCCATGTGCATCACTTTTTAAAAAAAGTATAATTGATTTACAATATTATGTTAGTTTCAGCTGTACAATATGGTGATTCAGTATTTTCATAGATTATACTCCACTTAAAGTTATTATAAAATATTGTCTTTATTCCCCGTGCTGTACAATATATCCTTGTGTCTTATTTATTTTATACATGGTAGTTTGTACCTCTTAATCTCATTCCGGTATCTTGTCCCGCCCCCTACACCTCTCCCCACAGGTAACCGCTAGTTTGTTCCCTATACCTGCGAGTCTGTTTCTGTTTTATATGCATCACTTTGGATGTGATATAGGGGCCCACATCCCCTCCCCTCTCTTGCCCTGAGGTGCTTATGGAGCTCAGAGAATGACTTGCAGTTGGGTTGTTTATCACTGTGCTGAAAAATGGAAGGATGGCATCGCTACAGGAGCAGATGGCACTGCACACTTGGCGTAATTTTCTTGGACAAACTAGGACTAGGGCTGTGAATACCGGCATTTGTCTGCTATAGTCATCCACATCAAAACATAACAATGAAAATAAGGTACTTTTGTGGAAAAGGTATTGAGATTTTAAATTACATGCATTTAAGTGCCATAGGCTCCTGTTGTGTGCATATAACATGGCTGAACTTCTGACATTCTTCGTTAAGCAAAATTTTGTATATGACTGGGTTTTTTTTGTCTCTATCTTCCTATTTATTCCCATAAATGTTCTTGGGTAGTGATATATCAGAAAGTGGCATTTAAGCATGTAGAGTATGTTTGGAACCAGTAGAAATAATAATAATGGCAGAAAGAATAAGAATGTGTTTTAAATTCTGGGAACTAACAAATGTCTGAAAGAAAAAATGAGGTGATGAAGGGATCATTAATCTTTGTTTTAGAAAATTCAAATTAAGGTTATACTACTTATTAACTGGGTGACTTTAAACAACTCAAACCTATTTGACTTAGAGTTTTTCTCATTGGGAAAGTGAAAATTTTGGACTGGGTGATTGCTAAAGATTTTTTCTAACTCTAATTTTATTTGATTTGATATTTCTTTGCAAACTAATGAAACGATAAGGCAGGGCACCTATATATCTTTTGGTCTGTGTGAATGCTTTGATATTTATTTAGGTATTTGCTTGTTTGTTTATTTGTTTGTTTAAAAGAACAGTGGAGAGGGAGGGAGACAAAGAGGGAAGAGATATGGGAACATATGTATATGTATAACTGATTCA
>NW_006773723.1:0-4705 GCF_000442215.2 Lipotes vexillifer
ATGTGTGTGTATATATATATATATATATATATATATATATATATATATACACACACACACACAGATATATATTTCTAAAACAAGGTAGAAGGAAGGATGAGAGGGAAAAACAATGGAAAATAATACCCAAACTGACTACCAAGTTTTGTAGCTTTATAGAAAACCCTGAAGTTATTCAAGTATAATGCCAAACATGATAAAGATAAAACATCTATTTCATTGTATTCCTTTAAAATACTATGTTTATAGCATAATGGAGTTGAGTACCACATGTTTTCTGAAAGACTTATTTTAAGAAAATAGTGTGCTCACTAGATACATCAGGTTTAATTTTCCATCTATATTTCTCACCAATTTATAAGTCTGAATATTTAGGACTCACAGATAGCCTCCATCTGAGAAAAAACAAATATTCAAGAGTCAAGATGCTCTTGAGACCCCACAAAGAAAAAGAACTTTTTCCCCAGTAGAGGGGAATTTATATGAAAACACTGCCGTTAGCAGTAAGATGGTGGTGCTGGACACTGCTAAGTGTATTTCAAGATCGTCATTTACATATGAGCAGACAGAAGGCAGACCAATCTTCACTGTTCATGCAACATATTCTAATAGGGTAAATATAAAAATCCAGTGGAAATCATTTTTTCCAAATCAGTAAAATAAATTAGTCTAATGTTATAGAGACAGTGAAATGGGTAAGGGATTGCTTTCCTCTGAAGGATGACTGTCTCTGCTTAAGAAAATAATCCATGACATAACAGATAAATAAGAGATACTTATGCTCATAACTAAATCTTTTCTGTAAGGTACAATTCTCTTAATATAGCAGGATGCTACTAAATGGTGGTGTATTTGAGTGTTGTTTTGATAGGTTATTTATTATGTGTGGAGAGCAGGAGAATGGAGCACTTTAAAACATGCTGCAGCTCACTTCCAAATGAGCCCATATTTTTCCTTCCAGTCTCTTTAAAGCCACATGTGGAGTTAGGGTGATACCTAAAGCCTGTCTTTGATATGCAGAGGGAGAGGTTTTGGAACCCTCACGTTTTCTGATAACCAGAAAATTTTTCTTATTCTTTAAAATAAAGTATTTATACAGCTGTTACTTATATTCTTGGGAGTCTTGATTTCATCTAAAATTATTTGGTCAGAGACACAAGTAATTTACAAATATAGAAGACAATGAAAGAGTAAATTCGGATAATAGAGAAAACAACCAACTCTGTACCCAGCACAACGTAATGGTATCCATTTATTAACGTTATTTTTGGCTTATTATAATATTCTAAGTAGAATCAATTCCTCAAATTATCAATTTTAGCATGCTCATTATACTACCTTTAGACAAAATTAATTTAAAATGTTTCCTTAGCTTGCAAGACATTTGAGAGTAGAAAAAAGAATCCACTCAAACATCCTTTGACAGATTTTTTAAGGAAACTTGCATCAATGAAATTATTTCCTAAAGTATCTTCCAAATATCCTAAAGTTCATAAACATTATTAACATTTTAATTTAGCAGTTGTGTTTTACACTCAACATTAATAAAGGTCTCTATTTTTAAAAAAAGATAAGAAGCAAAATGCTTATTATATTATGTCATTTTTATTTATTAGTAGGTTTATTATTTATTTTATCAATATTATGAGTTATGGGCCAAATTCTCAAGCATAGAGTTTTCTTTTAAACCTCATATGTACATTTTATTGGACATTTGGGCTCTTTTATAAATAATGTGAGCTGGATATTTATGCTTTTTTTATATAACTAGCAGCAGCTTATTTTTATGATTTTGCATTTTTATAGATGTTTATAGTTGTTTTATAGTCGCTTTTATGACATAGTACGTATAAAATCTATGATTTGTTTGGTGTTGAGTACTTGATTAGGGAGAAAACTATGCTTATAACATTGTGATGAGGAAATATTATTCAGTTTATCAAAATGCACTTCATAGCACTGCTTCTTGGCATATGCATTACTGAGTGAAAAGGGATCAGTGTCTTTATTAAGTGAGGTACAAATCATGTCAAAATCACATTCTACAGTACTTTCCCTGACAACTCAGAACTAACAATGCCTTTTTCATGAATCCAAATTGAACAAGATTACTGGGATTTTTGTTCTCCTAATGAACTTATATGGTTTTATAATGGGATAATTTTTTTCTTCCTAATCTCCATACCTCACCACTATCACCTCTGCCCCATGCATTCACACAAATGCATTCATACCTACATCTTTCTGGAACTGACATAACACAAGGGGGCCTTATGTAATAAAACTCAATCCCGGGAGGGAGAAAGAGTAACTTCCTTGTGAGTTTTCTCATAGATTTAGTGTCTAGTGTTTTTTTGAAAATTCAAGCTTCCTACATATCTAGTAATTTTTTATGGTTTACTAAATTACAGATTTTGGATTCTTGGTGGATATTTTCTTAAGTCAAACAATAAATTTTAAAGTAGCTTTTTAATGTGCTAATGTCCAGGAATATATATAGGCAAATGCAAAATTATCAGCAGTTATTCAAGTTTGTGAATTTATTGGAAACTTTTGAACACTTTATGCTATATTGGAGAGGACTGCCATAGGCCAAGTTTGAAATAATTACAAGTCAAATTATAAAGCAGCTTTTTGCAGAGAAATAAGTCATTAGTCAAAGTCAGAGCTACCTAATACTCCCAAAGCCTCCTCCCTAGACTTTACCTTAATTATATACTCAGGTCAATTGTGATGCTTATTTGTAAATTTACTATCAGGTATGGCCAGATGTTTCATTTAAGCTCTAATATAAATAAAACATCTGATAAAGTTTTGCAGTGCTTTTGTGAACAGCTGCTTGATCTGGAAACTTACTGCTAGAATCGCTACACTGATCTGGTCAGTCTCTTTACATATTGTCAAAGTAATTGTGTTGATCCTTGGGCAAACCACGGCTGTAGGTGATAGAGTCTTTCATTATAGCATATTAGATCTCTTTCAACTGGCTAATGTCTAGTCAACACATGTTTAGTCTACCCAACAAGAATTTATTAAGTATATTAAATGTAAAATTGCTGGTCTGTTTCTTTGAGAGTGAAAATGGAAGTTGAGTGCATTGTTAAGGCAATTTTATTATATACTTAACATTATAAGACAATGTTTGAGAGCCCTTATACTAAGGGCATTGAATTACCAGCACACTATGTAGTCTTTTCCAGGTTTATTAAATACATCTAAGAATGATACTCCTTGTGTCTTTCTATTTTTTATTCCTTGGCTAACACAGGCATAGCTCTGACATTAGTAATTATTTCATGTGATTAAAATAATTAACAGGATGGTAAAGAGTTGAGGCTTAAATTGCTTAAAACTAAATTAAGATAATATTTTGGACATGTTTAAAATATTCAGCATTTCTAGAAGGACAAATGTCTAATATAAAATAAATAAGCTGGGGACTTCCCTGGCGGTCCAGTGGTTAAGACTTCGCCTTTCAATGCAGGGGGTGCGGGTTTGATGCCTGGTCGCGGAGCTAGGATCCCACGTGCCTTGTGGCCAAAAAACCAAAACAAAAAAACAGAAGCAATATTGTAACAAATTCAATAAAGGCTTTAAAAATGATCCACATAAAAAAGAATCTTTAAAAAAATACTTTTTAAAAAAAATTTTTAAAAATTAAAATAAATAAGCTGGCTTATTTCAAAATGTTAGTAGGTAAGAATTTATGGTCCATTCTAATGAATACTGACCAAGCTACCTTATTTTAGACTTTTTATTTAATGACTAAAAGGTTGAAGTGTTATGTAAAATAAGCTGCATGCAAATTAGGAAGAATTATTTTAATATTAAACAATTCAGAGATTTTTGCTCAATATTTGTAAAATCAATTTTATTTAGATATTTTCATTTATGTTCTAATAGACTTTAGTACTATTAGGAACTTAAACATTTCTTGGTTTAATGAATAATCCATGCTTTTCCATGTACATTACATTGTGGGTTTTCCAAATACACACTCCTACAAATTTTTATACTTTTAGCTATATGGTTTATTGTTTTTCAACCCAAGTTTCTTAGCCTTTGTGCCTACATTTATTATCATCTGCATGCAGAAGAACAGGAACCACTCGCTTAAAATACTTTACAAGGTACAATACTTATATATCTCACTTTCTGTTTTGAAAGCTGTTGAGCCACTTTCCCCCAGAGGAAAGTTTCTCCATGCACCCTGTAAGAAGGCAGAATCTTCTAGGTGGTGGCATAGCCAGCCTCAGCCTCCTGACAAGCTTTCATAGCTATCTCTGGATTTATAGGGTTTTTTTCTGTACTACAGCTTCAAGTTAAGGGACTTCTGAATTTTAATATCCAGAGACATGGTGTTGTCTAAGTCATTAGCTTATATTAAGCTAAGCCAAGTGATTTAAGATGGATTCAAAGGTACCAGAGGACTGAAGCTTTGTCCACCAGCAATGAGTTAGAGTGAAGACACCTTCTAAAATGCAGACTTAGCCTGGATGACACTAGACATGAAGTGGAAAAAGTAGCACTCCCGAGCAGTGCAAGCCAGGAAGGATGTTTCATTGTACTACACAGGAAGTTTGCCGGCATTAAACTCTCATATACGCAGGTATGCATGCATGTGTGGATGTGTGTGCTATATATTCCCCAATGGGGAAAATCCGTTTTCAGCTTAGATCCCATTTAGTAACTTACTCTTCCTGCT
>NW_006773723.1:4715-15208 GCF_000442215.2 Lipotes vexillifer
TAAGTGAATTGAAACCACTCCTTTCATCACCGCCACAGAGACTGACTAGAGTGCATGAGGGTGAACACAAATATGGAGATGAAAGCTGCAGGCCACGCAAATACAAACAGAAGCCAATCCCCAATAATAAGCACATAGGAGCAAGCATTTTGAAGAGTACACAGTAGAGGTAAGCAAAGGCTCCTCAACAACACCATTGATGACACCCTGCACTCGAGATGAGCTTTGAAGAAGTCCATAATTAGAAAAAGAACAAGCTCAGTGATGAAAGGGAGCAACCAGACCAAATTAGGATGGTTAGGAACAGTCAGCCAGAATGTGAACAACTGAAGAAGAGAAACATGAACCAGACCGGGTGATTTTTCTTAGCTCTGCTTTTGGGTAAGGAATACTTTTCACTAACTTCTAATGACGGAATATTGCAAATGACCTCAGAACCCTCGTGTATTGTTTATGGCTTATTGTACATTATTATTTAAATCAACTCTACCTATTTATCACTCCTGACTGTGGACTCACAAATTCAATCCTAATTATTTTGTTAATGTTCAGAGGTAAGAATTCTTTCAGGAAGACTGTAAACAGACTATTGCAGTCAAAATTTTGATACTCATGGGTGGACCAAATAAGTAGCACTCTTGAATCAAACCGTGTCAGGATGCTACCCATTACACCTGCAAATCTGTGAATTATCTTCCGAGTAGTCACCTTGGGAGGATGTGCACTGCTTTGAAGAACAATGACATCACCCATGCCATTGTAGGAAGATCTCTTCTGGAATTTCTTTCAGGGTCCCTGATGTATGATTTTGACTTTTGTGACCAGACAATATTTTCTTTTGAGGGTAAATTGAATAGCTAAACGGCATTCTGAACCAATTCTAATAAGCAAACTGTGTAATCATACTAGGAAAGGTACTCATTTTAATAGGTAAGTTCTATCATGTTTCCTAAAAGTCAGTCATATTACCTCGTATACACACTTGTGACCGTGTCTGATTACGAGGAGTGTGGCTTAGAAAGAAAGCTTAAAATTATTATAATCACAATACTCATTTCCATTTTAT
Source organism: Lipotes vexillifer (assembly GCF_000442215.2). Classification (NCBI taxonomy): domain Eukaryota; kingdom Metazoa; phylum Chordata; class Mammalia; order Artiodactyla; family Lipotidae; genus Lipotes; species Lipotes vexillifer. The sequence continues at coordinate 5,782 of NW_006773723.1, forward strand.
TAATGGCTTTTTAGAATATTGGGGGTCAAAAGAATAAAGTAAGGAATGATCCCCAAACAAAGCTTAATAAGAGAAAGAAGTCATTTAACATTCAGAGTGAGCCTTTCACAATAAAAGCACTGAGAGGTTCTTTGACGGTCTGCCGCATTCTCTTTCTAACTGCATATTAAGAATAAGTGCATCTGAATCCTCCTGCAGGACTTTGGCTCTAAAATATTTGTCAGAGCTGCCTAGAGAGTGAGTATGGACTCCAGAGCCAGAAGGCCTGAGTTCTAATCCCACCTGTGCCTCTTTTAGCTGTATGATTTGGGACAACTTATTTAACCTCTGTGCCTCAGTTTCCTCATCTTAAAATGAAGATAAATAACAACATCTAACTCATTGTGTTGTTATAAGGATTAAACAAATTAACATATGCACAAGCACTTAGAACATGGCTTAGCACTTAGTGCTCAGGAATAATAATAATAGCAATAACAGTAATTATTACTATTTTTTCAAAACTCAGACTCATGTCTTTGTGGCAGTAGTTGTTTGTTTTCTTTTGTTAAAATCCAAAATGTCCTTTGGGAGTAACCATTTTGTTCATCAGATGTCATAAGTATTACATAAACACATTTCACTTTTGGAGGATGAAGGTCTATAAAGAACATGTTCTAGGTTCGTCCAGCAGTTGCCAAGTAGACATCTTAGAAAGAGTTTGGGCAATGGTGGTCACATTAATGCAACTGTCACATTAATTAGATTTTTTAAAAACTATAATATTATTATATGAACACCCTGCATAGTAGAAAATCTCTATGTATTTTTATTGTTAACATATACATTTCCACCAAAAAATGTGTGGTAAGCAGAATAATGGCATTCCAAAAATGTCCATGTCTTAATCCCCAGAACCTGTGAATGTGTTACTTCACATGGCAAAAGGAACTTTGAAGATGTGATTAAGTTAAAAATCTGGAGATGGAATGATTATCCTGGATTATCTGGATGAGCTCAGTGTAATCACAAGGGCCTTATAAGAAGGAGGCAGGTATGTCAAAGTCAAAGATGTGATGATGAAGCAGAGGTCTACGTGATATGGCCATAAGCCAAGCCGAGGAATGCAGGCAGCTTCCAGAAGTTGGAAAGAGCAAGAAAATGGATTAATAGGAATGCATCCCTGCCAATTCATTTCCGCCCACTGATACTGAAGTTAAGACCGTAAATTTGAATCTTACTTCTGCCTATTTGTAGAATATTTCTGCTAGGTTCTGTGGATATAAGCTACACTCGAAATTCCCAACAATCAAGAAGCAGCTTGAGGGCTTCCCTGGTGACGCAGTGGTTGAGAGTCCGCCTGCCGATGCAGGAGATGCGGGTTCGTGCCCCGGTCTGGGAAGACCCCACATGCCGCGGAGCGGCTGGGCCCGTGAGCCATGGCCGCTGAGCCTGCGCGTCTGGAGCCTGTGCTCCGCAACGGGAGAGGCCACAGCGGTGAGAGGCCCGCGTACCGCAAAAAAAAAAAAAAGCAGCAGCTTGAGTGTTTATTATTTTTCCTGCATGTATTCACCTAGCAGAGTGCTTTGCACATAACAGCCAGAGAATAAGCATTTGTTGAATGAATAAATGTGTCTCATACATGTGAAACATTTGTCATAAGGGAGTGACTAAAGGGCTCAAATCAACCATTTATATCCTACTAGGTAATCAATACACACGCAAATATGCTGTCAATACATTTATAGAGGCTACTAAAACACAGAAGGATAAAGTAATAAAATCAAAATCATTCAGCATAAAACTGTGAGTTAGAAGGATTAAAAATTATTCCTTCGTTCCTTTCATAGATGCTGTGACTGAGGCAAACGAAAGTGAAATCCTTCTGAGTGGTTTGCATCTCTGAGAAGGCTGCGAATTCCAAACTCTGGCCTTTTTCATGCGTCTTTTGTGGAAAAAAAGAAAAGTCTTCACAATATCTTATGTTTTGCTGACCAAGTAATATTGAAAGAATTAGAAGATACAAGGAAACCTTTGAAGCAGTCATCTGACTTTCAGAAATAAACTTCATCTCTGGGACCCACTAAGCAGAATTCAGAGTAGAAATCAGTATTTCATGTAAATGTATCTCTGTCTCTCAAGAAGTAATAAAACTGGAATAGGTGGACCACACTGCCAATGTATTTGATGATAATAGAATCAGTGATACGGCCCAGTATCATCTCAAACTAAAATTGGGAACCTTTCACAGAAAGAATTATTTCAACCACTGTAAACAACTAGGAATCAGAGTAAGGATAGAAATCACATTCTGCTCTCCTTTCACAAAGCAGCTGAAGAATATTATGTTGCTATTTCAATAAGAATAACAGTACACTGATAACAGACTCTATTCAAAATTTAATAAAGCATTAGTCCCTTAATCAAAACATGACTATGAGGCTTGGACTGTCGCTGGAAAGCAGAATAATATGAACAAAAGAGAAATGGAACTGTGTCTGAATATCAACTCTACAAACAAATAACATCTCGTTATACATGCAGCAGTTAGAGACAGGAATTGCAAAGCCAGTCTCAACTTATCTTCGCCACCCAGGGAAAAGTTTAAATCAGGTACTCAAAGTAGGTATGTGATTAAACATCAGTCGATCAATCAAATGCCATAACACATATATGACGATACATGCATTTCTTTTTTGCTTAAACTGAAAAGATTATCTACGTTAAAAATATATATGTATAAAATAGCCACCAAAATTTGCAATTATAAGCATAAAGAAAATAAACTTTGATTTTAAATTGTATATGTAATTTATCTAAAACAAAAGTTTTTCCTCTAATTCAGCATACGCAATGGCTAAAGAAAGCTTTCTTGGAATCAGACTGTCTGGGTCTAATTCCTGACTCTGCCACTTATAGATTTAGGGCAAGATAGTAAAACAGTTTTCTCATGGATAAGATTAAGATAATAATTGTTCCTACCTCATAGAGTTGTAAAAAGTTAATAAAGTAGTGCTTAAAACTCATACATTCACTATCACTATTCAGAAAATAGAATTCATTGAAAAGTTTTAGAAATAAAAGCTTCCTGAGAAAGCTTGAATTCCATTGATGAATATATCATAATTGTCCCCCAAACCAAATGTGGTTATTTTGACTCATTTTAATCCCTGAATAATGATTTTTAAAAGTCATTTACAACTTGGGTACTCAAATCAATGTATTTATACAGGTTCAATCAAGTTTTAATGGTGCCATGACAGCAACTGATGCCATCTTACAAGCTAATTTTCAAGTTCAGGCTGACGACTCATATTAACACTTTTTGCTCATATGGACCATGAATTGCAGTGGATTAGTAATCTAATAAAACACATGATGTAGAGTTAATGTGCTATAATAGTTATGTATTATCAAATATGCATTTTTCAATTTTTTTGCTTTATTTTTTATTTACAATATATTCTTTCAATTTCTGGAGCTGTTCTCCTTAAATGCTGGTGCGTCAGGTGGTAACTTTATGACCTATTTTCCTCTGACCTTCCCTTAGGACCTGGGCAAAGACCACAGTCTCTATAATCTTAATGCAACATCAACTCTTCCTATTAGGCCCTGTAAAAAGCATGGTGTGAGTCACCTTGGGCAAGAATCAGACATCAAGGAGACAAAGTGGAGAAATATGAACACAGCTACAGCCAACACTGCCAGGTAGCTGGGATCCATGGAGAGAGTTTGTGTGGCAAGTGGAGGTGAGAGGTGTCAAACTGAAGCAGGACTGGGGCATTCTCAGTTCACACAAAGGAAAGGAGGGCCTGAGCATCTGGAATGTGAAAGGGAGATCTGGCCCCCATTACAGTCGGAATCAAAGGGCTGGGTTCTTTGGATGTCAATGGAGACCTTTGCTTCCCCTTCCTACCAGGTTCCTAAGCTAATCGCTAGTCTCCTATTTGCTGCAATCTCATGGGAAGACAACTATATTATATTTCCAACTCTATAGCTGTAGTTGTTCAACTAACACTCGTAGTCACTGTAGCTGTTCCGTCTCCATTTCTCCTCTCATGCACTCTCCCAGGCTCTTCCAGCTGCCAGTAACCCTTTGACCTAAAGCCATCCCATCTCTGCAATCTCACTATTCTTTCCTAGGTAAGACCCTGTAAAGTTCCTTTCCTTAAAATTTACCCTGTCCATGTCCCACTTCTTCTGGGTCTGTTTCTATAAGATGATTCATCCACTTAACTATTCAGTCAGTCCATCAGTCACCCACCCATTTATTTAACCGACAGCACGTAATCCTACGGGTCACTCAACTAGCCAGCTGCTAAAGATATTCAGAGACAACAGGACAAACCCCTGCTTTTATGGGCTTGCCTTCCAGGGACAGGATAATGGAATCATTTAACTCATTTTAACTTAATTACCTCTTTAAGAACCCTAACTCTAAATACAGCCAATGTTATGGATTGCGTTGTGTCCCTTCAAAATTCGTTATGTCGAGGGAATTCCCTGGTGGTCCAGTGGTTAGGACTCGACGCTTTCACTGCTATGGTCTGGGTTCAGTGCCTGGTCAGGGGACTAAGATCCTGCAAGCTGTGCGGCACAGCCAAAAAGCAAACAAAACAAAAAAAGCAAAAACTCCGTATGTTGAATTCCTAACCTACAATGTGACTGTCTTCGGAGATAGGATCTTTACGGAGACAATTAAGGTTAAATAAAAGCACAAGGGTGGGTCCCTAATCCGATAGGTCTGGTGTCCTTATGAGAAGAGGAAGGGGCACCAGAAATGTGCTGGCACAAAGGGAAGGCCATGTGAGGACACAGCTACAGGTGGTGGTTGTCTGTAAGCCAAAGAGAGAAGAATCAGGAGAACCAAACTGTCAACGTTTTGACCTCGGACCTGTAGCTTTCAGAACTGTGAGAAAATAAATTTAAGTTGTTTAAGACACCCAGTCTGTGGCGTTTTGTTACGGCAGCCCTAGCAAGTTAATACAGTCACATTCTGAGGTACTGAGGGTTAGGACTTCAATATATGAACTGGGGAGAAACAAAATTCAGACCATAACACATAGTTACACATTGACTAAGGAGGAGGCAAAGCCAACCTGGCAAAGAATGTTAAGAAAAGTGTCCCGAGCAAAGCACAAGGCCCCTGGGGACAGAAGCGAGCTCCCCTTAAAGGCAGAGTGGTCCATCTAGAAGTCCAGTGTGCTTAGAGCAAAATAGTCCAGGGAGAATAACAAGGTCAACTTGGAGGCAAGGCCAGATTAGATAGAACCGTGCAGGACGTGGAAAGAAGTTTGAATCTCACTTAAGGGGTAGGCAAATTTGGATGGTTTTCAACTGATGAGTGACATGATCTGATTCATACTTTTGAAAGATCACCTTCTTCTTGATGTATAGGATGGATTGTAGCCAGGCTAAAATGGAAGTGCCAATAACCGTTAGGAAGGGATGGGAAGAATCTAGGTGACTGAAAATGGACTAGAAGGAAGTGATACAGACAAAAAGAAGTAGATGGACTTGAGAAAACTTCTGGAGGAAGGACCCTGAGGACATGTTGATAGATTAGATATTAGGGATGAAGGAAAGGGGAGATTCACAGATCATGTGTAGTTTTTTTGCCTCGAATACTTGGGTGGAGAGTAGGAGTATTTTACTGTGATAGGAGCACTAAGGAGGAACAAATTTGATGAAGGTGGAAAATGAGCATTTGTGTTTAAATTGTTAAGGACAATAGTGTAAATATGACTCAGCTGGCCAAATCACGTGGGGTTTTTTTGTTGCTTTGTTTTGTTGTTAGCAAACATCTGGTTCTTGAACTACAAGATTCATTTTGGGGCTTCCCTGGTGGCGCAGTGGTTGAGAACCTGCCTGCTAATGCAGGGGAGACGGGTTCGAGCCTTGGTCTGGAAGGATCCCACATGGCGCGGAGCAACTTGGCCCATGAGCCACAACTACTGAGCCTGCGCGTCTGGAGCCTGTGCTCCGCAACAAGAGAGGCCGCCATAGTGAGAGGCCTGCGCACCGCGATGAAGAGTGGCCACCGCTCGCCACAACTAGAGAAAGCCCTCGCACAGAAACGAAGACGCAACACAGCAAAAGATAATTAATTAATTAATTAACTCCTACCCGCAACATCTTCTAAAAAAAAAAAAAAAAAGATTCATTGTTGATGGCTGTCTTTTAATAAATGCTATTTCAGTCCAAGTCTCATTTTAACTTTTCTTCCCTATTTTCTTTCTTTCATGATATGCACAGCCTTCTGGTGGTTTTCTAGAAGCATAATTCCCATATGTAATTTTGTTCCTGTGGAAAAGTCCGTTTTGGATTACACTATCCAAAATAACGTTCCAGGAATAGAAACTCATGCATCCTATACTTGAGTACTAGTTACATATATAAAAATTAAAATACAATAGTCTTCTTCTACAGAATGCAGTAGACTTTAATAATATTTGATACAAAATAGCATTTGCAGTACCCTCAAGCTTGTAAAAGTTCATTCTCTTAGAACATTATGAAAGCTGTTCCACATTTAAAAACTACACGGTGCCGCTCATACACAGGCCCTTCACTAGCATCTCTCTTCAATTTTCTCTTGAATTTCTGAATAAGTGTTAATTTGAAGGAAAGTGGTTATAAGCACACAGGAGGGAGAGTAATCCTTTACATTGCAGGGGACAGGGAGATACTGAGACACAGGTGAGTGATATGGTCGGGTTCACATTTTAGATGGATGGATTTTTCTGGGGACTGTGGAGGAATGATAGGAAAATGGAAACACTTGCAGCAGGGGATCAGTGAGAGAACCATGCCAGCAGAGAAGGGCAGGGAGACACAGCCAAGAAAGACTTGAACTAAGGCAGGTGGGAGAGGAAGAAGACATTGAAAAAATATTTCTCACATAGAATGAGAAGCACCAGGTGACCAACTGCCAGTTTTCTGATTTGGGTGACGGTATATCAGGTAACGCCACCAACTGAAGTAAGAAAAAATAATAACATGTTGGAGGTGGATATATGTAATGGTTAAGTTCATGCATCAGCTTGACTGGACTTGGTGCACTGATTAAAACCTTATTTCTGGGTGTGTCTGTAAGGGTGCTACCAGACAAGATTAGCACTTGAGTGAGTGATGCAGAAAGATAGATTGCCCTCTCCAAGGTTGCAGGGGCTGCAGGGGCATCATTCAATAGGCTTGAATAGGACAAAAGAGGGAGGAAGGAGGAATTTGAGAGATTTGCCCCTTTTTTCCTGCCTCACTGCCTGAGCTGGGACATCTCACCTCGTCTTCTTCTGTCCTCAGCTTAGGATTAATGCCATCGGCTCCCCCTGGTTCTCAGGCCTTCCGATTGAGTGTGAATTTCATCACCAGCTTTCCTGGATCTTCAACTCACAGATGGAAGATTGTGGGACTCGTCAGCCTCCATAATCACATGATCCAACTCCTCATAATAAATCTCCTTTTACATATACAGAAACCTCTCTCTCTCTCTCTCTCAAGAAACACAAGGAAAGAATAGGGCACCCGTGGGGATGGATGCTTGGTGGCTGAGAAACAGAACAAAACAAAACAAAACACAAGGAAATAACATACATACATATCTATCTATCTATCTATCTAATCTACATAAAACGAGATAGGGAGACAGAGAAATATCCTGTTGGTATTGCTTTTGTTTCTATGGAGAGCCCTGACTAATACAACATAGGAGTGAAAGTAATTAATTGTCTTTTGAACAAAACGAGTTTGAGGTATTTGTGGATGTCCAAGATGTCCAAGAGATCAAGACTAGAAATATACATTTGGGATTCATTGGCTATAACCAGTAGATGAATCCCCAAGAGTGTGAGATTGTCAGGAGGGGTCAAATAGATTTAGAAAAGCAAAGGGCCAAAGACAGAACATGTGAAAACATCAAAATTTAAGTGGTGGAGAGAGATAGCAAAACATCTGGTAGCTATTGTTTTAATATATAAATATACGATATAGATTATAGAAATTCAATTAATAACTTTCATAATTAGTTATAAACCAGGAAAGGGAGAACTTTGCCATATGAAATCTGAAGATTTTGAAAGCATGATTTGACAGAAAAATTAATATCATTCTCCAGAAAACTGTATTTCATCTTGGTTTTAACATCAGCCCTAATATCAGTACTAATCTAATGTATAGCTGGAGTAAAACGAAACATGTGCATGCACACACATGCATACACACTGCTAAAGCAGTGTCAGCAAGAGTCTAAAATTCTGCAGCAGAGGCTTACCCTCATTACTATTATTATAGTCGTTTAAAAGATGTGATTCAGTGCAAAATTCCTCAGGGTGAAGTGCACAGAAGACTAGCAATCATACAGTACAAAGGAATTTGCCAATGGTCGGCAAGTTTCAGGACAAGAAACAGTGAAAAGCTTTGCTAACACGTATTTAACAAATTTGAAATGTAAGTCTATGATGTTCACAAAATGCCAAATGTATTTAATAATCATTGATTCTAAAGTGCTGTGCATGCACTTTCAAAGACTGTGCTGGTATTTTTTATCTTGGAAAATATATACTGTCTCATCATTTAAATGACATATTTGTTAACTGTAAAAATTTTCCTTGTTATTATTTTGTTTCTTTAAATTCTTGATTAATTTAAATAAACTAGATTAGCTGTTCAAAACTGATTCACAACTGCATTAAAAATATTAATAAAACAGCAATGTAAATATACTTACTCAAATTAATGTTTTAAATATAATAGTGAATAGAACTCCAGGGCAAATCTAAAATGTGAATCTTTAACTATGATGATTTCATACATGCATCCAAAAAATAAGAGTGGGATGAGAAAAGTAAGATAATACAAAATACCTGAGGATTTCTTGTTTTACCTCTGGCAGCTAGACCATTGTCTGTTATAAAACTGTGAAAATTAGTGGCAGGAAGTTATCAAAGCTTTATGCTATTTTCAAAGAAAACATAGTTACTCTTCTAGTAAATCAACATTTTCACAAATAAGTATAAAATAATGCTCATTATTTGGAAATAATCTACAAAAAAAAACAAGCATAAGTCCCTAATCTTGAAAAAATTTTGTGAACCCCATCACAAAGATAGTAACAAATGATATGTTCAAGAAAAAGCATAAGAACCTGTTATTGTGGGAGCAGCTGTGGGAGAAGCTGTTCTAAGTCCCATCTTGAGAGCAGAGGCTTGGCTCCACACTGTTGGAGCATGATGGGAAGGGTCACAACAGAAGGACAGGCCAAGCATTCAGTTTGAAGTAGACCCAGTTGTTCCCACCTGGAGCCTTTCTCATGAATCCACATCCAGCAGATGGGCACGTGAGAAAGGAAACAGGGTTCATGGGCTTCTATTTGCATTATCTCAGACAAAAGCTGCTTATTGTGAAGATTGAATGTCAGTATATGTAGAATAACATCAGGGAAAGGGAAAGA
>NW_006773723.1:15602-33501 GCF_000442215.2 Lipotes vexillifer
GGAAAGAGTAGGAAATTCCAAAAACCTGTCTCCCAACACAAGCTGCAAATACACTGGCAGAAACATTTGAAGTCAAGTTCATGAGAACTCTGGAAACGCATCAGATGTGTACAGCAAGCAGGTGAATGCTTAAATAAGAACAAAAGAGCTGAATCTCAGCTTTAAATTCTGAGAAAAATTCTGTCAAATCATTAGCTGTCTACTGAGCTAACAGAACAGAAACTTCAGTGGCCATGCAGAATGAAGAATACAGACTTTAGAAAATCAGTACAGAAAAATCACCATACAAACAAACAGCAACTACTCCAACAAGTAGCAACAAAAAGCCTTGGGAAGGAGGGAGAATCTGATCTCCAGATATATTATATTATAATATTCAGAACGTCCAGTTTTAAACAAAATATTACAATTTGTACAAAAAAAACATGAAAGTATAGCCCATAAAAAGGAAAAAAGAAATTAATTGAAACTATTCCTGAAGAAGCCCAGACATCAGACTTATTAAACAAAGACTTTAAATCAAGTATTTTAAATATATCCAAAGAGCTCAAAGAAGCCACATACAGATATCTAAAGCAAATCATTAGAAAGCCGTCTCATCAAATAAAGAATATCAATAAAGAGATATAAATTATAAGAAGGAATCAAATAGAGATCCTAGTGCTGAAAAGTACAATAATTGAAATGAAAATTTTACTAGAAACTTTCAACCGCAGACTTGAGCAGATAAAATAATCAGTAAACTTCAGACAGGTCAATGGAGGTCATTTAGTCTGAGGAACAGAAAAGGAAAAGAAAAAGGAAAATGAACAGAGCTAAGAGACAGGTCAAACCTCCTAAAGTGTACCCTCATACACATAATAGGAATCTTAGTGGGAGGAGAGAAGAAGAATATTTGCATAATAATTGCTGAAAACTCCCCAAATTTGATGAAATATATAAATCTACACATCTAAGAAGCTCAACAAATCCAAATAGGAGAAATTTAAAGACATTTACACTGAGACACATTATAATCAAACCATCAACATCCAAGTGCATACACACACACACACACACACACACACACACACACACAGACACAAAAGAATCTGAAAGCAACAAGAGAGAAGAGATTCATCATGTACAAGGGAACTTCAATAAGGTTAACAACTGATTTCTAATTAGAAACCATGAAGGCTAGGAAGCAGTGTGATGACATATTCAAAGTCCTGAAAGAACAAAAAAACTGTTAACCAATAATTCTATATCTGGCAAAACTATCCTTAAAAAATGAAGAAATTAAGACACTGCCAAAAAAAAAATGAGAAAGTTCACGACTAGTAGAAGTTCCCTATAAGAAATGCTAATGGGAGTCCTTCAGACTGAAACGGCACTAGACAGTTTTTTGAATCCATAGGAAGAAATAAAGAACACCAATAAAGGTAACTACACAGGTATACTCAGTATTACTATATTTTTGGTTTGGTTTGTAACATTTTATTTTCCTATGTGATATAACATATAACTACATAAGACAATAAGATACAGATCTACACTGAAAGGCAAACAATGTACAAAGGGGTAATTTTTGACAACAACAAAAAGGGAGTTTAGAGCTATATAAGATTTTGTATCTATTGAGAGCTATATCAGCAAAGATTTTGTATACTATTGAAGCTAAATTCAATTAAGTATTCATTTGAACTAGATTGTTATAAATTAAAATGTTAATTGCATTAAAATGTTAAAGGGCAACCACTAAGAAAATAACTTAAAAATATTCAGTAAAGGAATGGGAAGAAAATCAAAATGAAACATTAGAAAAAATTCAATTAATCACAAAAGAAGGCAATACTGGAGGAAGTAAAGATCAAAAATAGATATGGCATTGGGAAAACGACTAGCAAAATGGTACAAGTAAGTTCTTCCTTATTAGTAACAACTTTAAATGTAAATGGATTAAAATCTACAATTAAAAGACAGCGATTGGAATAATTGATTTTAAAAATGATCTACATTTTAAAATGTAGTCTACAGAGATTAGTTTAGATCCAAGGACACAAATAGGTGGAAATAAAAAGACCATAAAAGATCATCCATGCAAACAGTACTAAAACAGAGACAGAGTGGCTTAATTAATATCAGAGAAAAGAGACTTTAAGACAAAAATGGTTATGAGACAAAGAAAAATATTATATAATGATAAAGTGGACAATACATCAAGACGATATAACAGTTATAAAAATATATCTCACCTAACAATCTCACCAAATGATACAAAGCAAAACCTGATAGATTTAAAGGGAGAAATTGAAAGTTTGAAAATAATAGCTGAAGACTTCAAAACCTCACTTTAAATAATGCATAGACCAACTAGACAAGAAAAAAAGGACAGGGAAATAGAAGACAACAAGACTATAAATCAATTAGATTTAACAGACAAATAGAGAACATTCATTCCTTCCAACAACAGCAAAATACACATTCTTCTCTAGTGCACATGAGAATATCTTCCAGGATATACCATATGTTAGGCCACAAAATAAGGCTCAATAAATTTAAAAAGATTGAATCATATAAATTTTCTGACCACAATGGAATGAAATTAAAGGTCAATAAAAAAAGAAAATCTAGGGCTTCCCTGGTGGCTCAGTGGTTAAGAATCCGCCTGCCAATGCAGGGGACACGGGTTCAAGCTCTGGTCCGGGAAGATCCCACATGCCGTGGAGTAACTAAGCCCGTGCGCCACAACTACTGAGCCTGTGCTCTAGAGCCCACGTGCCGCAACTACTGAAGCCCGCACGCCTAGAGCCTATGCTCCGCAGCAAGAGAAGCCACCGCAATGAAAAGTCCGCGCGCCACAATGAAGAGTAGCCCCCGCTCGCTGCAACTAGAGAAAGCCTGCAAGCAACAACAAAAACCCAATGCAGCCAAAAATAAATTAAAAAAAAAAAAAAGAAAATCTGGAAAATTCATAAATATGTTAAAATTAAACACACTCTTGAACAACAAATCCATTGAAGAAATCTCAGGGAAAGTTAGAGAATACTTTGCAATGAATGAAAACAAAAACACTGCACACCAAAATTTATGGCCTGTAATGAAAGCAGTGCTCAGACAGAAATTTATAACAGTAAATGCCCATGCTAAAAAAACAAACAACTCAATTATAAAATAGGCAGAGGACTTGAATACACGTTTTTCTAAAGAAGACATAGAGATGGCCAACAAGCACATGAAAAGATGCTCAATATCACTAATCATCAGGAAAATGCAAATGAAAACCACAATGAGATATCACCTTACTCCTATCAGAATGGCTATTATCAAAAAGACAACAAATAACGAGTGCTGGCGAGGATGAGGAGAAAAGGGAATCCTTGTGCACTGTTGGTGGGAATATAAATAGGTGCAGCCACTATGGAAAACCGTATAGAAACTCCTCAAACAATTAAAAATAGATCTACCATATGATCCAGTGATTCCGCTCATGGGTATTTACCCAAAGAAAATGAAAACACTAATTTTAAAAGATATATGCACCCATTGTAGCATTATTTACAATAGACAAGATATGAAAGCAACCTAAGTGGTCATCAATAGGTGAATGGATAAAGTGGTATATGTATACAATGGAAAGTTATTCAACCATAATAAAGAATGAAATCTTGCCATTTGTGATAACATGGATGGACCTAGAGGGTATTTTGCTAAGTGAAATAAATCAGAAAGAATGGTAAATACTAGATGATTTCACTTACGTGTGGAATCTCAAAAATAAAACAAATGAGAACAACAACAAAAAAGCCCAGAAACAGAATCATAGGTACAGAGAACAAACAGGTGGTTGCCAGAAGGGAGGAGGGAGGGGAGATGAGAGAAACAGGTGAGGGAGATGAAGAGGTACAAACTTTCAGTAACAAAATAATTGATTCACAGGTATGAAATGTACAGTGTGGGGAACAGTGTCAATAATTATGTAATCTCTTTGTATGGTGACAGATGACAAGTAGACTTATCATGGTGATCATTTTGAAATGTATAGAAACAGCAAATCACTATGCTGTGTACCAGGAATTAACATAGTGCTGTAGGTCAACTATACTACAAAAACAAACAAACAAACAAACAAACTCATGGAAAAAGAGATCATATTTGTGGTTACCAGAGACAGGGGATGGGAAAAGTGAGAATGGGATGAAGGCAGTCAAAAGGTACAAACCTTCAGTTATAAGATAAATAAGTACTAGGGACGTGATGTACTACATGATAAAGATAATTAACAATGCTGTACATTATATATGAAACCTAAGAGTTCTTATCACAAGGAAAATTTTTTTTTCTATTTAATGCTGTATGTATATGAGATGATGGATGTTCACTAAATTTACTGTGGCAATCATTCCATGATGTATGCAAGTCAAAACATTATGCTGTACATCTTAAACTTATACAGTGCTATATGTCAATTATATCTCAATAAATATGGAAGAAAAAAGAGAAATGTTCATTAAAATAACACATATAAATTTCTTCTCTGTTTTTTTTTGTGTGATGGTTTTGTCATGACAGACTATACAACTGAATTACTGCCAATTTTTTTTTTCCTTTTTAGACGTTGTCTCAGATTGCACTAGTGACGTTTTTTTCCTCCATGTTTTAACCTTTTACACATTCACTGCTCTAATTTTTTATATATATTCCCCCTTTCCTCCTTTTCCCCTTTTTCTCCATCAAATGATATAATTTCACTAAATGTTTGATATTTTTAAAAGCCTAAATTTGATTAAGATCTTTTTTTCAGCTAATAGTAATCCTTTACTTTTACACAATGTTTTAGCGTTAACAAAAGGTTATCATGATTCACTTTGTTATAAAGCAGAAACTAACACACCACTGTAAAGTAATTATACTCCAATAAAGATGTTAAAAAGAAAAAGAAAAAGAAAAAAGAAATACGTGGCTCCTCATGGTCGTCAAGACGTGGCAGAGCGAGGTCGGCATCCAGCCGCCCCACACACCTTGGGAGAGCCGGCCCGAGGAGACGGGCGCTTAGGAGGCTGAGGCAGCGGAGGGGGTCTGTATTTCTGTGCTTCGAGGGCGGCCCCTGAATCTGCCTTGAGAACAACATGACATCATCTGGCTTCGTGGAAGTTTACATTTTTCCCTAATATCCTCCAAGTCTGGATAAACAGTATTTCTATTTCTTCCTTTAGAAAGCAGTTGATTTATTTACCTGCAGCAATTAATTTCATTTAAGGGGGCTGATAGAAATACGTATGATGTATCAGGATGAAAAATAAAAAAAAAAAATAAAAAAAAAAAGGTTATCATAATTGTACCATTTAGGATTCAAAACAAACTGTGAAATAGATAGAAAAGACATTTGACTTCAGTAACAGCTCAGGAGCCAAGATGTAGTTTATAGTATCAGAGAAAGGGGCAAATCCAGACCATCAGTCATATAAAGAGAAATACAACTGCCAGTCACATGCTTTGTAAACTCTACCAAATAGAACCAGTTAAGGGACGAGCAATACAATTACTAATAATTTTATTTTTTTAAAAAAAGTCATCTCGGTGAAAAGTATTCAAACATAAGGTGTTGGAAACTCTGCACTGAAAACTCAAGATAAAACTTTGCTTGAAGACTGGAAAATCCAAACGTCAAAGAGAACATATATAGCAAACAATAAAGGGAATGCTAACACACAAACTATATCATCTGAGGTTAACTGAGGATTTGTCCCAAGATGAAGGAACTGCAAATCAATAGAAATTCCACGCGATTCAACAAAGCAGTACATTTTCACAAAGGATGACTTTATAAAAACCTTACGAAATGATGCAAAGGTTCTAAAAGTCAGAAACTAGATAAAAGCACTAGAAAAAAAGAAAGAAGCTCAAATACTCTGAACTAATACCCCAATTTACGCCCTTCAAAACAACCCCTAACAATTGGGAAGTGTCAGTACTGAGGACTTAACAGCATTCGACAGATTCTTCTCAACTAAGTCACAGTCTGATTGTGGCCGGCATTTGCAATTAGGAAGGGAGAGAGGGAGGAAAGGAAGAAGGGTGGAGAGCCAGTGAAAGAACGAGAAACATGGAAAGAAGGGAGGAAGGGAGGGAAGGAAAGGAGCTAACCTATGGCCAAAAGAGGACAGCTTAATGATTAGGAAATCAAATGGCACCACACCACCTCTCGCTGAAAATGAATGAGGTAAAAGCAGATGGCAAAGGCAAGGATTTATGTGAGGAAAAGACAGTGGGAACAGTAAAAGGCTTTGCTAAAGACACCAAAACTAGAACTCATTCTCGGCAAGAGCATGTCTAGATAAGTCCATTTTCGTCTCACGGTATCCTGTTGAGACCACTTAAAGAGTACATCACAATAAATGCCCTCCACAGCTGAGACAGCCCTTAGCCTTGTGGGAGTCAATCACTGGTACTCCTTGGAACCCCCATAATCAATGTAGTTCCACGCTGTGTGTCTTTACAGTGGCCATTAATATACCACTGGCATGTTGAGATAGTTAGGATCTGTTTGCTACAGGAACCACTGTCTAAGAGCCAGTACGCTTATGTTCAGTTCAAGTAAACCCTGGTGACATAGGAAAAGGATCCAATAACATTCAACCAAAATTCTGAAGCAAGTTCTACAAGCAACCTACCATTTATGGAAGAATCAAGTACTTGACAAATCAAAGTATTCTCCCTTTAAGTAAAGCTAAACAAATAATGTGTTGTGACCAGGACTCCACATATCAAAGGAAATGTGAACTGAAGGAATTAGTAGAAAATATAATGTCGCTTTTGGCTTCAATTTTTCAGCTTTCTTTGGTCATAAAAGTGACTTAGGACAACAATTATGCTGTTATTTCAGTAAAAATACAGCTCTCTAAGGAAATTTGCAAACTTTTTAAAGAGAAGTTTTTCTGTTTGGAAGTAGAGCATTGATCAAAATTGTAACATGAAGTAAAATTTTAACTTTTTAAGAATCAGGATTAAAATAAACTCAGTTTCATTAATATGAGGATATTAAAAAGTTAGATTTTACCTAGGTGATGTTCAAAGTGTAATTTTATCCTCAGATTCCCAAGGGTTATCTGAGTAGCATTTCTATTTCTCTGAGAACCATGCACATTTCTACCTAAAGATTTCTCTCATATAAATTTCATGAATTTATTATGTTGATCCAAACAAAGCTTTCACTCTACCCTTCGACAGCCGGTACTTCACTTAATGACTACAGATGCTAAGAACTCAGTTTTCGTTTGGTCATTGTTTTTGTTTTCCATTTACAAATGTGGTGCAGGCTCCAATTTCATGATAGATTCTAAACATGGAGTTAAATTTTAGTTCTCAACTCTGGTGCACACCAGAATCACCTGGGAGCTTTAAAATATATACCCAGGTTCCATACCAAAGATTCAGTTAATTATAACCAGAGTCTCCAGAAAAATCTGAGCATCATTAGTTCTTCTTCAAGTGAGTTTAGGTTGCGTCTAGGATTGAGAAACGCTGGTTAAGGAAACCGAAAGCAACACGTCCCTTTTTTCCTACAATGATAATGACCATAATAGGAATATTTCAGTCTGGAAAAATTAGAACTCAGGGCACTATATTGTTTAAGTCTGAAAATGCATACGACTAGAAAGGAGCATGCCATTGTAAAAAGACAGTTATTCATCTATTATTCTAAAATTTTCCGTATGTAAAATAACTCTTGGTAGATTCAGAATTAATTGGTATAGACCTAGTATGGAGAGACTGAACACAGCTATTAGCTCTGAACAAAATGGTGAAATGGACAAAACGGGTCTTGCGTGTGCTGCTCTTCCCTTTCTTCTCTCTCCATCCCATTCCCTCTGAATTTTCACTACTAGGCTCACCCCATAAGGCTTCTCTAGGAAGCTAAGTTCACAGGAAAATAATTCCAAAAGATAATACAAATGACTCCTTCTCTGGAGTCAATTTTTTATTGTTTAACACACACCTGATAACACGATGACAATAGCCATACAAACAAATAGAAGTCTGATGAACAAAAATACATTACTAGATGAAATAGTTGTGCTTAAAAAAAAAAAAATAGTTGTGCTTACCTTTAAATGTGGACATGTATCTTTCCTGCGGTACTACATCCATAAGTTTCCTGGATGATTTTCTTGGCTACAAAAGGAAAAACCATCTCTTTAGTTTTTAAACAAGGCAATAAAATGTGCTTGAAATTTGGCTGTGCCACTTTATGACCCTAGGAAAGAAACTTTTCTAAGCTTCAACTGTAGAATGATGAAATAATAAAATATAAACATTAGACAGAATAAGGCATCCAATACAGATGAAAAATTTCAGTAAGTATTAACTGTTATTATGATAAAACTATTTGAAGTTTCACCATTTTCTTAAGAAAACATTCTTTCATCTCAAGATTATTTATATGCCTTGTTTTTTCAAAGCACTTTAACTGCTATAATTTCATATTATACTTAGAGAAGACAGTCACTGGAGACACGATAGCAATTTTTAAAAATCATATTAGACATGTGGGTGAAGTTTTAGGGTATTGCTTATCAAAGAATCTCATCAGAATCACTTGGAAACTCTTTAAAATACAAATTCCTGTGCCACCCACAGATCAATCCAATGTGAATCTCATGGGGACCTTAAGCTGCTGAAGCAATTCTTATGCACAGTAAGGTTTGAGAATGGATTCTTTAGGAAGACACTTCACAATGTACAGAAGATTGTTTACACTCAGAACTGTTCATAGACAAAGGAGTTATCTTGCAAGGGTTTCCTGTCTCTGGAGAGCAGAATGGCCATTTGGTGCAAAAGCTAGGGAACATCTTTAAACATAGGAAGGGTAACCAACCCACGGGGGCTAGGGTTAAGTTCCCTCCCAATCCAGAAATTCAATTCCAAGAAAATTTTCATAAAGCACCAATTATGGAACAGAAACTCCCATAAACATTTCACATAATTCATTTAACCAGTCTGTAAGAGAGTTTTTAGCTAAGGAAAATAAATTCACAGAAGTTACATTTTGTCTAAGAAGGGATCCAAATCTCAGCTTCTCATTCCAAACAGAGGATACTTTTCACCACTCTAACTCCTCTGGGCATAAAAACACTTCGTCTCTTGACTTTCCTGTTTCTCCTTAATAATCCCATCCACTCAGTCTCAAGCCCACCTGTTGTTATCCAGCGCGTCTCAGAGATATGATTATATCATTGCTGTGTCTTCCTCAGCCCCGTTTTTAATCAATATCCTATTGATTTCACTTCCAAAACTGTCCTCTCGTATTTCCTTCTCTTCTGTCTTCCCAGTCCCATGACTCCAGACCAAGTTCTATTATTGTACGGGCATCTTCCCCAGCCAATCCATTTTATTCATAGCCACTAAATTAACTTTCATAATGAAAAATCTAGAGTATGTTACTTCCTTGATTAAATATATGAAATACTCTCCCTTCCTACAAAAAAGAAAAACAAAATACAGTCTGACATTTTTAACTAAATGAGTGTTCAAAGATTTTATATGAGAGCTTCCATCTGTGTGGGGAGCTTTGTTTCATACTATTCCTTTTCACCTACCATGATTTCCAACCAAACGGAACAATAGTTCTCTTGTGAACACAGCTCTGATTTTCTCCCAGATTTTTAGAAGCAGAAGCAGGGCAGGGTGGGGAATCAGGCAATATAATACAAGAGGCAATGTCTGGAGAAGAAAGGTCACCAAAATTTAGATGGAATATTGTCAATCTGAATGGGTTAAGCAGAAATAGAAAATTCTTGTAGTGACAAATGGGACAGTAACCTAAGCTAGAAGAGAATAAATAAGTGGGGGAGAGAGGGAAAAACATGGAGACATTCCCCAAGTCAAATCCTAGGACTTTTCATAGACTCCTTTGATCTCAAGCTGGGTGGGAAGAAAGATGTTAACATTGCTATTGTTCTTGTTTAGCCTGAACTTCTTTAATCCTGCCAGTTTCTTAACAGTGATCTCATACCTATTAGTCATAACTTTTAGCACAGATTACCATCAGGGAGACTTCTCAGTAGCTCCCGTGAAAATGATCATTCCTTCCTCTGAGTTCCCATAACCTGCTGTTCTTATTTTTGTGACACATTTGATTCCTCCTATTTAATCATAAGCTTTTTGAGGACAGGAATCATTTCATTGTCATTATCGACTCTGCCCCAGCAGGGTCTGGCTGTTAATTAGCCCAGAACCTTTCCCTGTTTGCGTATGTGTGTGTTCTGTCTCTTCCTTCCTCCTCAGCTTCCCCATTCACAAAAGAAGAAAACTAGGTCAATGAATACTAACTGATATGTCCAGGGAAATAATCACCGTGGAATTTGACTAGCCTGATCATTCTGTACTAAAGGACTCTCTTTTACTCAATCTCTTATAAAGCTGTATTATTTCACCAAAAATGGAGCAATTTTGGAGTAACTTTTCCAAGGCATTAGGATAGTCAATCGACCTGAGTATATGAGGAATTTATAGGAACCGTAAGAAATATGAAAGAAATTCTTCTTGTGAAACCCAACAGCTACAATTACATAAACTTTACAAAAATTTTAAAACATGCGTAAAACATTTTCAGCCCTACATCTTGTCAGCTAGTCTGCATCTAAAACCAAATGCTGAAAACCTGCTTTGCCTTTTGTTTCCTTATTTTTGCCTCATGGTTTCTAAAACCCCGTGACAAATCTAGTGGTCTCTGTCTCTCCAGGAGCAAAAGCAAACCTAATTCTCTTCTCTCTATTGTTCTCTTGGTTTAGTCATCCATCAGCTACAGATTTGCTCTTCTTTCCTTCTCACCTACAGAATATTTTTTCATGAAGCAGTCCCACCATCCAATAAAGCCATTTGTATTGGTTGGTTCTGCTTACCTAAGGAGTGACTCATCAGTTGGTTTCTGAGGTTCAGAATCAGCAGTGCCTCCGTATTATCTGTGATAGATGAAGTGATGGTGCTAGAGGCAGACTGAGTGAACCAGGAAGGCAGGGAGAACTGCTCTAACCTTGCTGTGATTGTAAAAGCATTGCTACTAAGGAAAGATGCAGGTCAAGATGAAGAATAACAGTGCTAATATTTTGGAAGTGGATTTAATTTGGTCTAGGTCAGCTTTCCTAAGGTATACATTTGTTAATATGTTTTTTAAAAACAAGGATTCCATTGTGAGATAATTTTAGCAAGCTATATCATGCTGCATATGCTAGAAAAATTGCAGTGCACATTTTTTACATATTAAAAGCTTTCAGTGATTAACATTGTTTAATGCATGATTCCTCAAATATAATCGACTGTAGAACTCCCTTTCTGATAAATGTCTGATGTATATGCTCCAAGGAACACACCTTGGAAAATGCTAATCTAATTTGTTCATATGTTTACATTATTGGATCAGGTAGATCATATCCAGGCTCTTATATCCAAACTCTTCCCATATGTCCTTGTGATGGCTAAATGACATCTCAAACTAAACATGGTCCAAACAAACTCCCTCCACTCCCAAACCTGCCTTTCTCAGTCTTTTCTATATGAGTTGTTGGCGAACCAGTATGATTAGTTGCTAAGTCTAAACATCTTGGAGTTATCTTTGATTTGATGTTTTTCCCTATACCCTACATCCCATCCATTAGCAAATCTTATCATTGGCACATTC
Source organism: Lipotes vexillifer (assembly GCF_000442215.2). Taxonomy (NCBI): domain Eukaryota; kingdom Metazoa; phylum Chordata; class Mammalia; order Artiodactyla; family Lipotidae; genus Lipotes; species Lipotes vexillifer. The sequence goes on from NW_006773723.1 coordinate 27,265, forward strand.
AAAATATATCAGCCTCTTACCATCTACAATTGCTACTACTACTCTTATTTCTATGCTATCATCATTTCTCACCTGGATTATCCCAATAGCTTGTGAATAGATCTTTTTGTTTTCATTGCATCCCTTCAAGTCTACTTTTAACACAGCAGCAGAACAATCCTGTAAGAATGTAAGTTAAAGGGTGTCCCTCCTCTGCTCGAAACCTTCCAACAACTTCCATCTCAGTGAAAGTAAAAGTCACAGACCTTACAATGGCTTCCAAGGCCTTCAAGATCTCCGCCGCCCTCTCCCAGCCCTGTCCTCTGACCTGATTATTTACCATCCCCTGCCATGTGCTTCAATTATCCTGACCTCCTCATAATTCTTCTACCCCACAGTCTGCCCTATCCCAGAGCCTCACATCTTCTCTGTCTAGAACACCTGTCACCCACATACCAGTTTGGTCAACCCCCTCACATTTTAAAAATCTTTATTCAAACACCATAAGTGAAGCCTTCTTTGGCCACCTTCTTTAATATTGCAACCTGCCCCAGGGCACCCTTCCCATGTCCTTGCTGCTTTTTTTCTTCACAGCATTTACCATCTGCTAACACATTGCATCACTGGCTTACTTAGTGTGTTTATTGGTTCTCTCCCTCCTTAAGAGGTAAGCTTCAAGAGGGCAGAATTTGTGCCTGTTTCATTCAGTGTCTTGTGTGTAGCAGATACTCATTCCGTGTTTGTAGAAAGTTTATTTACTTAAGTTTTAATATAATGGGTATTCCTACAAATTTAAAACATGTTTGACAGTGAGATTCATGTTATATTGTCTAGAATAGACATTAACAGGCAAGAAAGTATTATAATTTATATTATTAATTAACAATGTAGAGCAAACAGGACTGGATTAGGGATAAACTTATCCTGGTTTTTGGGCTCAGTTCTGCCAGTTAAACTTTGTGGCTTTTGAACTTCTGTCTCCTCTTTTGAAATGGAAGAGTAATAAAACTGAGTTTCTCAGGGTAGATGTGGGAATAAAATGAGACAATGAATTAATTTATCTTTTCATTCAAGTGTAACAGGCATCGTTCAAGGCATTAATGTGAAAGCATTTTGTAAATGCAGAAAGCCCAGGGTAAATATAAGGACATGTTCTTTTCAATAACAAAAAATTTTGTTGAGTGATTTTGAACAGCAATGCATTTAAAAGCTGATCATAAATTACATACACATTATGGCTTCAAACTGTAAAAGTTGGAATCAAAACATTTATTAGTGAAATCTTATGTAATTTTTGAAAATACTCTGGAAACCAGAAAAATTAAAACTACAAAAACAAGCGATTTGGAGATGTTTTACCCACCAAAATAAAGTTTTAATAAATTGACAACTTCTAAAAAATTAAACCTCAAGCTAAACTTAAAAACCAACACACATTACTACTGCACAACACAACAATAAAATAAGCTCGAAAAATCTGAATTTCCTTAGGTCTACCTTATTAAAAAAAGCATCAGATCCATGCACTAAATCATGTAGCTATGGGAAGTTTCCATGGGATGTGCATCTGGCCCATTATCTTCAGACCGCATACTGAATCAGAAGGACTTCTGATGGTGACAAAATGAGACCATCTTTAGCCCTTCCCCCACTTTTGTCTTATTTGGGTCAAACAAGATGGATATCAGAAGTACACAATCTTCAGTTTTGTCTGAAAATCAACTCAAGTGAATACATTTTGCTTCACTGGCTTCCATTATTGTTATGACAGGAAATAACTTTAATGAGGCTTGAAACAACGCTTTAAGGGACTATATTAAAATTGAGCTGGCTGATCCTTTTTCATTTACAATAACATTTTATACATTAGGGATATGTCTGTCTATAACACTCTTTAATTTATTATTTACATGGAAAAATGGAAAATTTTAAGGTCTTTAACCAAAATATTAAGGTCCAGAATTGAATGTAAAAAAAAAGGAAGAAAAAAAGCCCTGTGTGATATTCACACTTGAATTCAAATAAAAATTTTCAACAATTTTTAAATTTATATAGTATGAAGACATTGGATCCACTCTTTGAGGTATCACATTACATGAGGCCATTAATTAAATCTTTAAAAATCATTTGTGAAAGTTGCCACTCAATTCATTAATCAAAGTGAAAACAATATACAGGAAAAATTAATATCCTGAAATACCTTTTTTAAAAGGCAAATTAGCAGCTAACAAAATATTCACAAAGGAGCCACCTATAAACCAGACGAAGAGGGTTTATTATGTAGCTAGAGAAATGATACAGTTTTGTAAAGGGAGGATTAATTTTTTAAGTCCCCATTTATACTTTAAATACTAAGAAAGCTTTAAACAGGGCAATGATAATTTATCACCTTCCTTAGACTTCAGGTATCTGATGCTATCTAGAGTGTTGCCACATTACCGTGTAGGTGCTCAGTAAAAAGTAATGGAACTGAGTTGAATTTTATGGCTTCTTGGAAAATAGCGTTTGACTGTAGACCATGAAGTGCTATTCTTTGAACAGTACAGATTTCCTGTTCTTTCCTCCATTTTGGTGACTGTGTTGAGAAAAAAATAAGTAAATATATAATGTAAATACCTAACAATAGTTTGAACAATACGGGCATCCTTCTAACTGCCCAGCAGACGCAACGAGCTCCTCAGCTTATGTGATAAAGTGAATGGAATAAATTCGGGAGCATCTTCGCTGACACTACTGAAAAGACAATAAAATTAGGCACTGATTTTTCTGAAAGTTCATTAACTCTAATGACTAAACCAAGAGCAGAATTCAACTATCACCTGATTGGAGAATAAATGTGGTGTGTGTGTGTGTGTGTGTGTGTGTGTGTGTGTGTGTGTGTCTGAATAAGTAAAGCAATCCAAAGACAGCAGACTAGGGCTTCCCTGGTGGCGCAGTGGTTGCAAGTCCGCCTGCCGATGCAGGGGACGCGGGTTCGTGCTCCCGGTCTGGGAGGATCCCACATGCCTCGGAGCGGCTGGGCCTGTGAGCCATGGCCGCTGGGCCTGCGCGTCCGGAGCCTGACAACTCTTGTAAGTTTGTTGTAAATAAATCATATAAGTTAGAGTTCAGTAAATACACATATTCCCTTTCCTTTTACTTTATTAAGAGTAAATAAGATCTTTAAAAGAATACTTATTTGTATGATACAGTTCCTTCTATTAAGCTTTTAAAGCATTCCTTTTGTCTCTGTAAAGTTTTCTCTGCTGGATTTTACATAACTTCTAACCTTTTAAACAAAGCTTATTTAATGGTCAATGCTAAAATTATACATAATGGTTTTCCAGTAAATTTTCAAACAAGCTTAGCTACTAAAAACTTAGGTATTTACGGGTCTTCAGACTAAGTATCTTCTCTTGGCTAATTATTTTCTATGAAGTTTATAAATACTGTAATATAAATTATGTACTTACAAGTTAGTAAAAGTTGAAAATATTTTACAATCTTAATTGTAAAGTAAATAGGAAAGTTCTTGAATTGGCTAAAGTTTCTTCAAGTCAGTTTCTTTTTTTTAATGAGCATCATTATATTTTGAAATTTTCTTCAAACGAGGAGAATCTGAAATAAATCACTTAGCATTGGAATCCAAAAACAATCCTGTGGCCCTGGACAAGTTGTACATATATAAAATTTGGATGGTAATATTATTGTGAAGATTAGATAAAATGAGCCATTTAAAACACCAAGTACAATAAAACATCTAATATTCAACAATGTACGGTTTAATAAATGTCCTACGAATATTCAGCAAATACTAGTAATTAACAACCCCATCTCAAAATCATGAACTAGATTTTAAACAGGAATTGATTTTGAGCATAGAAGTACAAACATATGTTTGCATTATTAATAAGTAGCTTAAACTTTATGTCTGTACCGCTGTCAGCCAGATTTTTTTTTTCTCGAGGCAGTTTTTGTGTGGATAAAGGCTGTGTGTGTGTGTGTGTGTGTGTGTGTGTGTCTGAATAAGTAAAGCAATCCAAAGACAGCAGACTAGGGCTTCCCTGGTGGCGCAGTGGTTGCAAGTCCGCCTGCCGATGCAGGGGACGCGGGTTCGTGCTCCCGGTCTGGGAGGATCCCACATGCCGCGGAGCGGCTGGGCCCGTGAGCCATGGCCGCTGAGCCTGCGCGTCCGGAGCCTGTGCTCCGCGGCGGGAGAGGCCACAGCAGTGAGAGGCCCACATACGGCAAAAAAAAAAAAAAGACAGCAGAGACCCATGTAAACCCATGTGATATCATTCTTCCAGATCTTCTTGTACGTGGGCCTCAGCTTTTCAGAAGCTCTAACATGGGTGAAGATGTGGAAGCAGAGACACACCGATTGTAAAAGAATGAGAAGTATAATCTCATATAAAACTACACTGTCTTGTAAAAAGTCTTCTGTGTCCCACAAAGAAGCGATTTTTCATGTTTGTGTTTCAAGAACTGGAGTGTGAACGGCTTAAAACCAATTCTACTTGTTGAAGAACAAAGAGTATCATAACTTTGACACTGTGAGATCCTAAGTAATTGAAACAATTGTGCCTCCCTTTAACTTTGACTTTTCTTTCACCTTCCCTAGAGTCTGATAGCATTCCTGGATACCAAGGGGGGAAAATGCTGATTCCTCTACAGCATAGGCTGACATTTTTTTCCGCATACCAGGGTGAAACCGAAGACTACAGGACAACATTTAAAAGGAACTAATTCCATCCATCCCACCATCCGTACATGTAAACACTTGTCTCCCCAAACACTACAGGAGCAATGCAGTCTGTTCGTAGATTTTTCTTGTGGATGAGAAAAGTAGACTTTGCTGAGTAAGAAAAATGAATGAATTCCTAAAGTTGCAGATTAAAGCAGGTGTAAAAAGGCCTCTGCTCCCTTGTGGTAAGTGCCACCAGTTGACAGGAAGCTTCTCATTCTGCAGCATTCCAAATCATTTGGTCTCTGCCAGAAAACAACAGCTGCTACAACCCGACTGTACCCTTCAGTGTCTGATGAGCACCCATATACAGCTAATTTCCATTCACTTTACAAACTGTTTGTTTCCAAGAGATAAATATTGGAAAGAGTGGGCTAGCAGACATTTGGTAAATGTAAAGTTAGATGCTTCAATATATCAAATGGTGCTTTGTCAGATATCCATATATTAATGAACTATATCTGATATGTGTGCATGTTTATATACACATACACATATATCAGATCTTATTCTAGAAATGGTTTAAGGTAACTAAGTGAGCACTGAATTTCTCTTTTTACTTTCATAGTCTAATTCACCTGCAGACCTTTCTGGGGGAAAGTTCCTGTGAATTCACAGAAGTAGAAAATATGACTAATTGCTTATCTGTCTTCTCTCTCAACTAAGGAAAATAGCAAGTGTTTCTGCCATCAAATCTCTGTCTTGATTAACAAGGAAGGTTTTTGTTTGTTTTTAATATCCTAAGTCCCTAGACCAAGTCCACATCCTTTTCAGCAACTGACTCCTCGTTTTCTCGGCCAAACAATTCTAAATTCAAATTTTTCTTTGCTAAGGCCATAAACATTCTTTGCTTGGCCCAGATTCGTTCAGTTTTCTTTCACGTGCACTGCAGTGAAATGTTAGCCCTGCCATGCATCCTGCCAACCTACTAATCACATCCCTGCCACTGTCCAACGTCTTGTGTAAGACCTCAGCCGCTCTGAGGGGTTTGTTATCTCCACCAAAGCTGTGCTGTAGACGGCTCAAGCTGGTTGCTGAGATTCAAGACTCTGGGAGCTAGATGATGTCATATTGGCTCACTGAAGTTGACCATGTTGGGAGCCTTTCTACCATGGAAATCAACAAATGCTATAAATCAGAACTTTTATTTTTCTTTTCAGACAGCAGGTGCACCAGAACACTGCTGACAAATCTTTCTCCCAAACTATGACAGTATCATGTTAAACTGCCATGATCCTAATCAAATTACCTGGATCCAAAGACCCATTTTACTACATGGCATTGACTAAGTTACTGAACTTTCCCAAATATTAGTTTTGTCTTAATGGGGTAATGTTGGTTCCTATCTCATAGGGGTCTTCTGTGGATTAAGTGAGATGATCTTTATAAATATATAAAGGTACACAGTACTTAGTAAATGCGAATTGCTATTATCAATGTTTAGTATTATTTCTTATTTTTTTTAACTTTTAGTAAAATAAACTTTTGCACCCACTCCCATCTACTTCTTGTAGGGCAATTCTCACTGTTGTCAT
>NW_006773723.1:33596-68228 GCF_000442215.2 Lipotes vexillifer
TAGGGAAATTCTCACTGTTGTCATCCAATAATATAAAAATTTATGCACTCTAATGATACAAAAATCTGGCAGCACGGAATCAATTAATGAATGGCAATAAAATAATCCCTTTTAGGAAGCAAAAGATTACTCATGCATGGTTATGTCTCTTCCACAGCAGTAGAGGGCCCTGAATGCTGGACGATGTGTGTCTTTTCTCCATTCATTTCTATTCTAGCAGCAGGAGAAAAAAATTCTCACAGAATCCTGTTCTACACAGAAGAAAGTGTTCACCATGCACTCATTCATTTGTTCATTTAAATGTTAAGCATTTATTATGTCTGGCAACAGGCTCACGATCTTGGGGAAGTAAGAGACTAACAACTAAAATTAACTGAGCATTCACAGGCACAACTGTATTTTACAAAGTCTGTAAGGTAGTTACCATTATCATTCTCATATTGCAAATAAGAAAACTGAGGAACAGAGAAGTTAAGAACTTGCTAAATCCACAGAACTATGGAAACTGTCCATAGTTTCTGGAAACTCTTCAGAAACTGTCACCAGCCTTATCCCTATCTTTTGAGAGAAGAGAAAACAAATACAAAATGACTTCTTTCAAAATATACCCGGGACAGAGAAATGCAATCTATACCATATGCAATATACACTACAGTGCCATTCCAACGACTCCTACTAAAATTCTGAAAAGCTATAAGAGGAAAGGCCATGATACATGCTGATTGACTCACCCATGTTCATCCTTTCAACAGTTGTGTATGTGTTGGGGGGGTGGAAGGTGGCAAATTATGCGCCAGTCAACTGGTCATATGCTTGGTGATGGGGAAACTTCAATGAACCAAACAAATTGAATTCCTGCCCTAGTAGGGCTTATGGATTGAGCATCAAATACCTATACAAGCGAACAACAAGATGTTATTGAGAGAAGTCTTCAGAGCCTTGTGACTTAAAGTGCGGTCCAAGGACGGTTGAAATCAACGTGTGCTTTGTGTTCCAGTCACAAAAATTAATGAAACGTATTAATTTTGTAAAAGAGGCCAGGAATACAACAGGATTAGAAACACTGAAAACCAGCAAAGCATGTGATAATTGGGCAGAGGCATTTTTAAGCAACAAAGATAGAAACACCAACGTTCAGGAAGACATGTATTTAGAAGTTATTGGAAGAGCTGTCTAGGAAGAGGTAACATAGACACCAGACTGCATCTGACCACAAATGGGCAATTTACCTCTGGTTTACCAGAAAAAAAATGTAGCAATCTAACAATCTAAATGCCCATTTAGACAAAGTCCTAGAGATAGTCACCATGTTCTCCCAAATCTATCCCCTCATCCCACCCTGTGGATCAAGCAAGTGTCTGTGTTAATCAAACTACCTGAACCAGGCAAAGGCAGGATAAAAACAAATTCACTTGGGAGCGTACAAGCCTTCCTTCAAGGTTTCTGGCTTTTAAGTGGGCATCATAAAAGTATAACAGAACAGGGAATTATCCATCTCTCTAATTTAACTATGTGGAAGGGGCATTCAAATTTTGGATCCAGCTCCAGGGTATTTCAGCTCTCTCATTGAAACAGAGCATGGCCCTGTGGTCTATGCCCCCCATGTCCTCAGTCTGCCTTTTGTCTGTGGAAAAACTTAGCCAAAGAATAAGATTAATCAGAGAAGTAAGAAGATGCAGAAGCAAAGAAAAGCAGTCAACAGGACAAAATAATAACAGTTTAGTCATTAAGCAAAGTCAAGGACCTTTAGTTGCTCCTCAAGGGCTACAGATAATATTCTGAGCCATGTCCTGTGAGCTGTCCTATAGGTACTGAAACCCCCCATCAGGTGGGAGAAGTTAACTACATGATAAGCAGACTGTAGCCATGACATGAGCTCCTACAATTCCGAGAATTGGCCTCAAGGAAATGGGAACAAACCGATCCTGGAAATGAAGATTAACTATACTTAAAACAATCAAGATGACGCTGGTCAGACCACCGCAGGACCAGTTTCAAGATGACTGTCAGAGCTGCCTGTGCTGTTTCTGCATGGAGCCCCCTCCTTTCATCTGTGAAAGCTCTTGCCCCCTGGTTGTCAGTGGGGCGAGTCGGCCTTTGGACAGGAGTCCGCCCTACCCCCCGGCCCCCACCCAATTGCCAGCATCCAAGATAAAGCAAACTTTCCTTTCCATCAACCTCATCTCTTTAATGGCTTTTGAGCAGCCGAACCCCACTTTTGGTTACATCATGACTATAGGCTGAAATCAAGTCGATCCTGAAGTTCTTTTAGTCTCAGGATTTTTAGCACATTGCCAAACAGAAAATGCTAAATACATAAATGAACAAGAAAATGAATGAAAACATGGACCACATATTTCTGATATGGGTTAAATTCTTGAAAGTCTTTTCCAAGGTCCATTCCAAGGGTCTATTTAAAATGGGCATCCGTCTTGCTCTCTTCCTCAGCTTCATCTCCTCTTTCTTACTTTGTCTTTTCTCTGATAAAAGGCTTCAATGTGTTTAGTTTGTGAGGGCTGTCTTCAGTTTGATCTAAAAAGATTAATACCAGAAACTTCCAAAACTAGTGAATTACGAGATTAGTGGACTAATTGAAATGACTTGGTTCATCTTCAGTGCTCCCAGATTTTTCCCTTTTATTCTTCAGTGGAATTCTATCACCTAGAGATGTGTGTATTTAGTTTTATTTGTGTCCCTTATTACAATGTTAGCACCATGAGGGTGGGGATCATGTCTGTCTCGATAGCTGTCCTATCTGCAATATCTAGCACATTATACGGTATAGTAAATACTCAACAAGTATTTGCAAGAAAAAGGTATCAATTTCTACCCCACCTACTCATAATCTCAAAAGAGTGCCTTTGAATACTTCTTATTCCTAAAAGAAGTGTGTGTGTGTTGCAGGGGGAATATGTCAGTGTTAAGTGGACAGTAGAATAGAACAGAGCTCCAGCTAGCATACAACTCTTCAAAATGGCCACTGGGATTCTATATACTATTCTGGAAGCCTGTAGTGTGGGACAAAGGATGGAAGTCTCTAGAACGGTGCTATCCATAAAACTTTTTGTAATGATGGAAACATTCTATACCTGCACTGGTCAATAGGGTAGACACCAAGGACAGATGGATATTATGTCCAACTATTCACCTGACAAGACTAGTTCAATTAAGGAATTTATTTTATTTCCATTCATTTACATTAGGATTAAAATTGCCACATATGACTAGTGACTACCATATCGGACAACAAAGCTCTAGGTTCAAAATTGGCACTAGGCCACATGCTGACATTTGATGCCAAAGCACAATCTACAATCATCCCAACCAAATACTTCAGAGTAGGACTACAGGACAGCCATCATTTTCACAAAATTATTTTTGCTCTCTTGTGTCTGGAGGATAGAATACTACCTACTGAATAATCGTTCTTATTGACTCCAAGCCTCTAATTAATATAAACAATAACCTTCAAGCTAAATAATTTACACCTCTTTAAAATTTCTTAAAGGCCAGCACAGTCTTATCTGGTTGCCATGTCAGTGATAGGGTTCAGAACATGCTTCCCTAAAAATATGACGCCTTGGCATACTGATTAAGTTGAAGGAATTTAAGAAGTGGCAGGTGCAAGAAGGACTTTCTGGGGACTTCCCTGGTGGTGCAGTGGTTAAGAATCCGGCCGCCAATGTGGGGGACACGGGTTCGGGCCCTGGTCCGGGAAGATACCACATGCCGCAGAGCAACTGAGCCCACGAACCACAACTACTGAGCCCGTGTGCTGCAACTACTGAAGCCCGTGCGCCTAGAGCCCGTGCTCCACACCAAGAGAAGCCACCACAATGAGAAGCCCGCGCACCGCAATGAAGAGTAGCCCCCGCTCGCCGCAGCTAGAGAAACCCTGCCCACAGCAACGAAGACCCAGGGCAGACAACAATAAAAAATAAAAATAAAAGAAAGAAGAGCTCTCTGAATTCCCCCTTCTCCCTTGAAGCAGGTGTTAAGACCCTCATGCGAGAGGTGCTCCCTTGTACCTGAAAGAAAGGAGCATCCTTATCTCCAAAGACAGAGAGATGTTGAGAGGAATCAGAACGAACTGACTTCACTCATTTCCCCCCAGTTTACTACCCATAGCTTGTGCCCTTTTGTCCTATCATGTTTTTCCATAACTTTTTACTCTTTATCAAACCTAGTACAACACACTCAGCTTAACTATTTCTTTGAATCTCGACTTCCTGATGAAGGCTCTCATGTCATAGAAAACTTGTGTTAAATAAATTTGTGTGCTTTTCTCTTATTAATCTGCCTTTGTCAGTTTAATTTTCAGGCCCAGCCAGAGACCCTAAAAGGGTGGAGGAAAACTTTTTCCTTCCTACACCAGCCTTCCAGGAGGCCTGGGAGAGGAAGGGTGTTGTTGCCTGTGACAATGGTCTGGCTAAGATAGTCAGGGTTGTCGAGCAAAGTGTCAAACCAGTATCCTGCCAATCCCATTGTGTGAATGAGCAGGAACTATTGAGAGGAAGTGAGAAAAACAGTGATAAATGGGAACAGGAGAGGGGAAGGTGTACAAGACAGAGGTGAGGAATGCCACAGCCGGCATAACACCATGAATGTATTTGCAAGGTTGCCAACTCTATCACAAGTAAAGTTTTAAAACTTCTTGTCAACTTGGAGAAGTTTATCCACCTTAAACCCTAAGATTGTCATTCTTGTCCTCTTAACATCATTATGTGGTATTGGAGATGGGGCAACAGTAATGACAGGGACAGAAGAGTATGATCCCCATTGAGGTAAAAAGAGCCTTAGGGCTTCCAGTGAGCCTGACCGGAAAGGGAAGGCAGACTCCACAGCCCGTGCGCAGCCATGTTTTTCCAAGACTTTTCACTCCTCGTACGGAAGTACTCAGGCTTAACCGTTTCTCTGAGTCTCCATCTCCTGATGAAGGCGCCCGTGTCATGTAAAACTGACATTAAATAAATTTGTCTGCTTTCCTCCTGTTAATCTGTCTTCATCAGTTTAATTTTCAGGCCCAGCCAGGGACCCTAAGAGAGTTGAGGGAATTTTTTTCCTCCCCTCCACCAGCCTTCCAGGAGGGCTGGGGGAAGGGTGTGGGTGTTTGTGTGTGAAGTAATCACTTTAATTTCAAACTGCATTGCTCCCTCACTGTTTCCTGCTCTTTAGCAGGGGGTCTCTAACCTGTTCAGAGGTAACAATACTTTAAACCAAAGAGGTATTTCCGAGTCTCTCCTAAAAATGGCAGAGCCAGAGCTCTCCCGCAGGGCTGGGCGCCCCTGGCCTCCCATTATTCATGGGCGGGCTGCTCAGAACCACTTTCACCATCTGTCTCCAGCTGTGTTGGTATAACAGAAAGTCAAACGTGCTCCAACAAGCTGCAAACCCGCATTGATTGTAAAAACCACCATTTCTATTTCATTTGGCTAGTAAACAATCTCACACTATTAGGATGGCTAATTATAAATAACAGTCTAGACTCTTTTAATTGAAATCTACATTTATTCAGAGCCTTTTCATGAGACTAGAATTAAGAAACAAAAAAGCATTAGCAATGAATAGCAATGGACCACACTATTCAAGTAGAAAAACCTCAAAATCTAAGCATTATAAAGCGTCTCTTACAAGTAACCTTACTTTCCATTTTAGCAGAAAATTTCCTCTCCTGTTCTTAAACTGCATCAGTGTTAAGTGTTCCATCATTCCTGAACTGAAGCAAGGGTTGTCAGTGTTACCTGGACACTAAAGTGTACCTATAGAAATAACTGATGGAGTATACAGGTGTTTTAAAGCGAAAGAGGAAATTCACGAAAATCCATTCTTTCCTTAAAAAATATTCATGATTGCCTATTGCACACAATTAACTGAGCTAAATGCTGTATGGCAGTGATTTTGGAAATTCTGATTGCAATAAGGAGCATATTTTATAATATGACACAGTATACACTTACAAATGTATTTATATGACTTAAAATTTTATGAAACAATATTTAATCTTAATATGTGGGATACCTCCTGATACCTTCTATCCTCTTCTAATCAATCACTTATTATTATAATTTGTTTAATAAAAATGATGATAAAGCCACTAAATTAATTTCAAAACCCACTAATGAGTCGAAATCTGCAGTATGAAAATCATATCGAAGAAACAGCAAGATAAATAATACTCCACTTCCTGTCCTTAAGGAGCTTAGGATCAAATAGCAAAAATAAAACAAAAATATTTTTAAAGAGAAATAATACCAATCAGAAGAAGGAGAGAAAAGGAAACAGCCTCAGAGTTTAATTAAGGAGGGATTATATAAAGAGAATATTACAGGCAACATGAAAGTTGAAAAAAAAGAGATCACACTCCATCAAGAGGATGGTTTAATGGAGAAGCTGATGTTTATGATGGAACGTGAAAGCAGGTAGGATTTTGAGAGGCAGATATACAGAGGAGTAGAAATGGTATTCCAGATGGAGTTCACAGCATGGGCCAAGGCACACAGATGAATAGGGACAGGAGGGGCAAATTTCGGAAACACTGAGTCATCTACTTTGGCTGGAGAATGATGTTTAGTCTGAAGTAATAGAAAAGAACATTGGAAGGATATAAGGGACATTGGGGGTCAGAGTACATATTATTTTAAAATTCACTAAACAATGAGGAAGAATGTAAAACTGTCCATCCATCCGAGCACCCAACAAGAATTTATTAAGCTGTAACAGGCAAGATCCTCTAGAAGGTACAGGGGAAAATGAGTAAGAAACAACTCCTGTGCCTTTACTGTTTATATTCTTGCAAATGCATAAAACTATTAAGCAATTAGCAATAACACAAGAAGAAGCCATTTAAGAAAATTAAGTTGGCAGCCTCTTGGCGAAGCATTTTGATCTGTAAGAGACTGAAAGCAGGAAAGTCAATTATGAAATGAGAAAGACTAACCGTCCAGTAAGCTCAGAGGTGAAGTGGAACTGTTTCTGTAGGTTTGCATGTTTTAACTCTGCCAGTCAAACTTCTTTTGTTCTTCTTTCACTGAGAAATTTGTATGAGTTTGGTGGCTCACCATCTTCAAGGCCAGTTCAGCATTCCTTGGCCGTGATGTCCTTACAGAACCATCCGTGCATTCTCTATCACTCAGTTTTTTGAGGCGCTATGACACGTTTATGTATATCTGTTTTGTCCGACAGGTTTCATCTTAATATCTTTAGAGCATCATTTTTGCCAGTCATATATTCAATCTCAGCTGGAGATAACATACTCTCCCTCTTGTCTGCTGTTTGCCTTGTTTCACTTTTTCTGTCATGGCGGATCTTATTAACACAAAAGGAAGGGTATTAAATTGTTATTAAACAGATGTTTATCAGCTCATTTCACCATTACATCCAGCTAACGCGTGCCTTGTACTTCTAAGCGCTATGGATGTTACAGTAACTCACGCTCCTCTAGCACTAGGGAGAAGGTAACCTTATTTTTTCGCTGCATGATTCATGTTTGGACGATTATCACCTCCTTTTCTCTTTTTTTCAAATCTATTGTATGGTTTTTCTCTTTTATTTTAAAACAAATACTTTCATCCCTTTTTACTTAAGGTAGTGGAATCGGTCATAAAAGGGGCCACTTGGTATCAGAACACCCTCACATATTTGCCTAATAATCCCTTTTAAGTAATCTGGCCGGTGGTTAATGGCTTTTTTTTAAAGCCAGTCATACACTTAGAATCAAAATTAGCATCTAAATGAGAATGTTTTAAAACGCATGCCTAGGGGTTGCCGATTTCACCTTTTTTATAGTTTGCCATGTTAAATTATGTAAAATAGAAAGGGTATTTTAGTATTTAATGAGCTAATGCAAAACCTATTGAGACTGCCTCCCATACCCCCTTTTCCCTTATACAGCCTACCAAATGCTTTTTAAGGTATGAGAAATGGCCATGAATTTTAAAGCTTGTGTCAGAATGCAGAGAACCCTTTAGTTCTCGGCGACTACCACCCCTCATCAAAAGCAAGGTATTACTAGGAAAACGCTAAGTGCTGGGGATCTGGTCAAACATTGTTATCTGATGTTGTGCACAATAAAATTAATCCATTTAGTATTTGATTTTTCTAGAAAATTTTATTCTGGTTTACATAGTGTCACAATTCAGCTAGCCAAAAAACATTTTATGAGGTAAATCAAGAAATGATGACACACCAGAAGAAAAATGAAATATCCGTTCAAAAATATCCAAAGAACATTAAAAAAATTATGGTCAGAGAAGTATATGATGAAGAGAAGTATAAAGAATGCAGGGGTTGTAATCAGAGACCAGTGTATTTTAGTTGGACATCAAGAACATTTCCAGAAAATTAGATCTATCATCTGGAAATTTGGTCTTACGAGAGAAAGAGGAGCTCCATTGTTTAAGTCATTTAGAAATAGATGACACCAAATGATAAGGACTATGGCATAGAAGAGGGAAGAAGGGAATGATTAGATGAACTGATATATTGCTTCTTCCTGTAAATCCAAAGATCCTGTTTCGTAGTGTAGAAAAATCAAGATAGAAGAGATTCTATGTGAGATTTGATAAAGATGACGATGATGATGACGATTTCTGCTTAAATAATAAAGCAATCTTTAGTGGAAAGATCCTAGGGAAAAAAATATGTGTATAGCAAAACCAAAAGAGATTTGATAGTGATGAAGGCTTAAGCCATTAATAGCAGTCTGGAATTTCAAAGCACTGGGATCTAGGGTGATTATTTTACTCCATTTCTCCTCTGTTTCTCTTCATTTCCTGGGCTGTTTTTGTCTCCCCGCATCCACTCCCTCACTCCCTACACAATCTCTCCGCTCATATCTTTGAAACAACTTCTTGTTCACTTTACGAGATCAGCTCCACTTTTCACTTAATTGTTTTTTGCTGGACGAAAGCTAACGTGACACCGTCTTCATAGAAAATCACATTTTGCCTCCTCTTCTGAATATATTTTGTTTAAAGTATTTTTCTTTTTATGGTATTTTCAGTGGATGATTAAATCAGACTCATTTTTTGTAATGGACAAAATATGCAGCTGTATCTAGGTTTAGAAATTAAGATTTTTCCATTCTTCCTGTATCACTAATCACTTCTTAGAAATGGCTACTAACAATATTTTGGTACATATTTTATGTTAATGCAAACATTCCCGTGTATACATGAGTGTGAGTATACTATTTTTACACAGCATCAGTTAATTCTCTGCTAATGGATATTTATATTGGTTCCAATATCGTACTATTACACATGGCATTCGGACTATCATCTTTGAATTTAAATATATGCTGAGACAAATATAAAATATTTATTGGGTTACATCTCTAAGTTTGATTTTTTTCCCTAAAAGCTTGAACTAACGGCCCAAGTGTATATGAAACTTGCTGTTTCACATTCATACTTCACCAAGAGAGGACGAGTATTATCAATCTTTTAATCTTTAACCATCTAATATTTAAAATTATTATCATCTTAATTTGTGTTTTTCTATTATGTATAGCATTATGCTTTTTTGTGTGTTTATTCCTTTTCTTTGGACAGCCTTATTTAGACCTTTTGCCCATTTCACTGTTAGTTTCTCATCAGTGGGTGAGAGTTCCTTGTATGTTACGTGTACTAGTTTTTTGTGTGGCAAACAATTTTTAGAATGTTATTTGCTTTTGAAGTTTTGTTTATTTTTATAGAGTCAAATTTTTTAATCCTCTTTGCATTATGGTTTTTTGTATATATACATTTTTAATTGGAGTATAGTTGCTTTACAATGTTGTGTTAGTTTCTACTGTACAACGAAGTGAATCAGCTATACGTGTACATATATCCCCTCCCTCTTGGACCTCAGCTCAGTGCTCTCTGATGACCTAGGTGGGTGGGATGGTAAGGGGTGTGGGAGGGAGGTGCATTATGGTTTCTATGTTTCATGTCATGCACACAAAAGTTTTCCTTGACATGGTGTTTTAAGTTTCAATAGAATCACTTAGTCCTTGTTGCTACCACTGTACTGCCTCTTTTATAGGACTAGGAAGTTACATAGTCATGTTTCCATCTCTAGATTGTGAGTTCCAAGAGGACAGGGATTATGTCACGTTTGTTTTTATATTCCAGTTAGTTGAGAAGACAAAATATCATGACATATAAACAGTAGCTGGTAAATGAATAAGGAAATGAACATAAATAAATATAAATAAATGAATTACTGAATGGATGAAATAAGGTTTAAAGTTTCGCCTCAGCACGATCACCATGAAATGAACACATAACCTTGCTATGGAACTAATCATATTCACTTATAAAATCATAAAGTTTTAACTCCTCAAATTCACCATTATTTAATAATCATTTTCTACCGTGCAGTTTTAAATGTTTCCATTAATCTTTTCTATATCTCTAATTTTAATGTCTTTTGCCTGTTTCTTTTTTATTGTAATTATTTTTCTGATTTTATAAGTTGTATAGTCTTGTACTCTTCTTTTGAATTTAGGAGGCATAATATTTTATTAGACAAAATGCTCTGCTAGTAAGCTGAAGCAGCTTTTAAAAAGTGCTGGACTGGGCTTCCCTGGTGGCGCAGTGGTTGAGAGTCCGCCTGCCGATGCAGGGGACAAGGGTTCGTGCTCCGGTCTGGGAAGATCCCACATGCCGCGGAGCGGCTGGGCCCGTGAGCCATGGCCGCTGAGCCTGCGCGTCCGGAGTCTGTGCTCCGCAACGGGAGAGGCCACAGCAGTGAGAGGCCCGCATACGGTTCGAGCCCTGGTCCGGGAAGAGCTACTCCACACACCGCGGAGCGACTAAGCCCGTGCGCCACAACTAGTGAAGCCCTGCGCCTAGAACCCGTGCCCCGCAACAAGAGAAGCCACCGCAATGAGAAGCCCGCGCATCACAACGAAGAGTAGCCTCCGCTTGCCGCAACTAGAGAAAGCCCGCCCGCAACGACGAAGACCCAACGCAGCCAAAAATTTAAAAAAATTTAAAAAAAAAATAAATTTTAAAAGTGCTGAATGCCGTGTCTAACGTTAATTCTACCCAAAGTAATTAAAAGTGGGGGGCACGGTCACTTAGGAACAACACAAGCCAAGTATGTGAAACAATTAGGACTGTTTCCTCACTCTGCTCTGCTTCTTCGGTTCATTCTCAGACTGGTCTACCCTCAATACTGTAAACATAGCCATTTACATCTTTTGGGTTCAATATGTTTAAAGCTTTACACCCAGAGAAATTAAGTCTGTGTTAAAACAAACAAACAAAAACAAATAAAACAAGAGAATGATCAACTGGCCAGGCACAGGTCAGTGAGACACGTCTGCGGATAATCACTGTAGCTGTGGTGACGATATACACTGATTGGGTGATTATGGGCCCTGTGACCCCTGAAGAATAAATCCCGTTATCAAAAAGGATAAAGCGATGTTATAAAAGTCTCAGCAAGTGCCCTGGTTAAAACCTATGGATCTGAAGTCTGACAGACCTGTGTCTTGCAATGCTTTGTAACTTAAACTTCCTGAGCCTCGGAAGCTTCCTTGAGCTTCCTTCCTCATCTGTAAATGAGAGTATTAAAAGTATAGACCTTAAAGGGATGTTATAAAGATTCAGTGACATAATATAAATGCTTAGCAGATTACCATTCAGTAAATCTTAGCTATTATTAGCATCATCCTCAACTTCATCCTCATTATTATCACTGCTAAATAATCTGAAAGTTTTAGAAATGGGAGAACATTTTTACAAAGAAAAATAATTGAAAAAATAAAGAGAGCAGTGGACAGTTTTGGCAAAAGAAACAACAAACAAACGTAAATTGTAAGATGCAAACACTCAAATATTTCAGATGCTATAGAGCCTAATAACAATAGTTATAAATCATTAGCCCCTTAGCACTGTGCTAACAGCCTTATACTATACATCATCTCATTTAATCTCACAACAACCCTAGGAAGCTCCTACTCTACAAATAAAGAAACCGTAGCTCATAAAGATAAACAGCTTACTAGAGGCACCTATAATATTAAGTTAAACCAAGCTAAATTTGCATAAGATAGCTTTGCTCAGTGAGTTAGTTATATGGCCACTGGATATGATTCAGGAAAACTGTGCTCTATTCCTGAGCTTGCCTCCAGTAGCTGCGTGGATATAAACAAACCGTGCAAATTTTCTGAGATTTCATTTCCACATTTATCATATCCAAATAATACCAAACTCTACCAGGGGAGGAGACAGCAGTACTCTGGGTGAGTTCCCTGAGGACACCCACAGCCCTCTCCTGCACAAGGAGCTGGAAACCATTTACCTACCCTTGGGTGTCTGTGTTAGAGATTCACATCTGATGTGGCATCAACACAAGTAGGCTGGTCCATCATTCATGGACACTGAGAAACGCACAGGTACCAGGACCAACTGAAGTCAAAAGAAACACAGAGAGAAGCCAGTGAACAAAACCCATGAATTGGTAGAAACCAAGAGTCAGCAGGAAACATACATGAAGTTCAAAGCAGAGAAGAGAGCAAATCCACAGGCAGAGAAGCCACTGGGACGAACAGGAATAGATGTCTAGCCCCCGTCACAACTACCGAGGAGGAAACAAAACCTGCTTTTAATGTACCGTCGCAAGTGCATTAAATCAACTATGTAAATTTTGAAATCT
Organism: Lipotes vexillifer; assembly: GCF_000442215.2. Taxonomy (NCBI): domain Eukaryota; kingdom Metazoa; phylum Chordata; class Mammalia; order Artiodactyla; family Lipotidae; genus Lipotes; species Lipotes vexillifer. The sequence continues at coordinate 46,242 of NW_006773723.1, forward strand.
AAGTTCCCTGACTTCTATTGCAAGATTATTAAAATGGTTCCTTTTTCATTTCCCTATGCATTCCCCAAACCCCCGTTAGCTGAAGTACCCTGATCATGCTTCTATGAACTGAAACCAGAAAGTCTGACAAGCAGCCCTATGAACTTCAAATAAAGGTAAAATTAAATACGAAAATGCTTTAAAACATAAAAAAACTACACAAAACAGGCTATTTTATAGAAAGGGATATAACAACTCTATGTATCTAAAAAGACCAAACTTCAATAAATACAAAGAATTACTTGGAACAAATAGGAAAAAAATAATTATACTATTTATATTTACAAAAAAAGTGAATATAAAATATATTAGAAAGGCATTTTTAAGGTTCTGATTTCCTTGAGAGTTGCAATGAGGATAACTGTCAGAATATGTTCTCTCCCTCCAAAAAAAAAAAAAAAAAATTAGCCACAACAGTTTTCCATCAAAATATCTCAATTTCTCCATAGTGTTCCTTGAGAAATGATCAAAGCTCCTTCACTTGGAATACTGGCCTGAAAAAAAAAAAAGATCATTAAAAAATGCTGGAGGGAACTAGCTTGTACTATCCTGGGGATGGAAGAGTTGAATTAAGTCCTTTCATCTTTATTTAGACCCTTCTGTAATATATTTTCTTTCTGAGAAAGAATTTATCTCCGTCCAACAACATGCTGGGGAAAATGGCAATACCAAACTATATTATAATGCAATAATCTATGTAATTAAATTATTTCATGGATCAGTAGGAATGTGCAAAATTGTGAAAAACTGTGAAATGTAATAATGTGTCTGACATTATAATTTCCAATGGCTTATTTATTCTTCAAGGGCTTTCTACACTGATGTTCATTTGATTTCCCTGAACAAAGAAATGTTTCCTGGTCTGCTTTGGTTCTTCATTCCTTAGACAAATGTATGTAGAGAGCACATTCTGTGTAAGGCATTGTGCTAAGTGCTGTAGGGGATAAGAGGAAAAATAGGGCCTCTCTCTTTAAGGAGTCTACATTCTAATACAGATGCAGAAGCTGCATGGTATAGTGGAGAGAGAAGGACTCTGGGAACACACAGACTGGGTTCAGGTTCCACCTCTGCCCCTTGCCAGCTGGGTCTCTGGCTCTTTAAGTGTCAGATCAGGATTAAAATGAGTGACTGATGTGAATGGGAAGGTAACATATATAAAATGTCTAGCAAAATACTGGTATTCAGTCAATCAGTGTGACTTTTCTTACTCCTTAAATAAGCAAAAAAACAAAACAAAACATAATCAGGGCATTGTGTGCTGAATATATAAACCAACTGGATCGAGAGCAAGGTGGGAGCTTTGTTACATATAGTTTAACATAGTGATTTCAACTAAGAGGATGAGCTATCAGAACATCTGGGAAGCTTTTTTAACTCCCCTTGAGCACCCCAGCTACCCCTCAACCCCACCCCCCTCCCTACCTCACACGTACATCTTAAAATGTATGAGAATCAGGTGTAGAGTAGGTCAAACAAAACAGCGAGAGGCTGAGTCCTGTCACTTACTGCTTTTGGCCAAGTCATTCAATGCCTCTACGTTTTAGTTCAGAGCAAATACCATGATTGCAATAACTAATAAGGACCTACTGTATAGCACAGGGAACTCTACTCAATACTCTGTAATGGCCTATATGGGAAAAGAATTTAAAAAAGAGTGGATGTATGTATATGTATCACTGACTCACTTTGCCATACACTTGAAACTAACACAACATTGTAAATCAACTCTACTCCAATAAAGATTTTTAAAAAAGAAAGCAAGGATTTTTCATTCCCGGTAACTAACACGGTGAATGCCCTACACTAGGTACCCAGCAAATGTTTCCCAATTGACTAAATAAACTGTGAAATTAGCAAAATCGTAACTATATTACAGTATTATTGTGAGAAGTAAAATGATTTCTGTAAAACACCTTCTCAGTGTTGCAGGCATTTGATATTTAATAGTAATTATCATGGTGGGGGGGGAGGGGCACCGAAGAAAAACATCTTAGAGGAAACAACGTGGAGTAGGATTCTGATAGGCCAGAGAGCAGAACGGGCTAACTCCGCAAGCGCAGGGAGCCAGGGTCATGGTGTGTTTGAAAATAGTGGGTAAGCTACTTTGGCTGGTGTTTAAGCTCTACATGAGCCGAGAGTGACAGATGATGCTGTAAAGTAGATTTGTGATCAGTTTGTGAAAGTCCCGAAGATGCGGTTTAGACTGTAGTCTGTCCCTCATGTAAGGAGAAGCAGATGGCGGTTTGCAGCACAAAAGTGACCGGATCAGAACTTGGCTTTCAGAGGTTGAATCTGGGACTTCTGTTCAGGATGGGAAGGAAACCGGTGAGAGGTTTGAACAACAGCCCAGGATGCTGGTAGGAAGGGTCTTTAAATAATGGCAGAGGCATTCATTAATGGAAGGGACAGGTCAAGGGACATTTCAGGAGAAGGATCCACAAAGCTTGATAACACTGTGAGGGGAGGAAAGGAGAAGAGAATGTTGTAGAATTAACTCAAAGTTTGGTAACTACGAGAATGATTATTCCATTTGCAAAAGTAGAGATGTCAACAGGAGAAACTCTTTTGGAAAGGGCGAATACTTGGTTCACAAAAAAAGTATTAAACATTTTAATTTGGTTTTGAACTTGCATTTGAGGTATCAGGGAGGCAACCAGGGAAAATTAAAATAGAAGTTTTTGATAATCATTCCAGCAGAAATAAAGAAAGGCCCCATCAAGAAGGATTAAGGATAGAGTATCAGGGAATATTCATCTTTCAGGGGCAAGAAGAGGAGATAAGCTTATCTATTTTACTAAAATAAAATTATTGTAGTCCCATAGTCAGATAAGACTATAACTCGGATTTTATTTGTCTATTAATGGCATTGCATTTATAGGATAGGAAACTCTTTTGAAAACTACTGGTTGCTTTTATTTTCAATACAAGTTTTTATTTATTACCTAAAACTTATCTTTCAGAAACATTATTTAATTCATATAGAAATGAGTCCCCAAATGGTCCTAGACAAGTTTTCCAGTTTATACAACTCCAGGAATCCTACATTTATTTTCTTTATGCTCTTACTTCTTTTTGCCACCCACATGGCAAAATACACATGGATTATTGTAACAGGAATGATTCATAACAATCAAAATTCAGTTTGCAATGTAGACATTGGAGATAGAAAGGGACCTGCATAGTCTATCATAAAACAAGTCTTTCTTACCCATTAAATTTTGACTTCAATATTAAATTTAACATTTAGTTAATGAAAATTGCTTTTACACAGAATCACATGTAAATGATGCACATTATTCCCACCACTTAAGTAAGTTATGATAATATCTATGGTATATTTAAAAGCACAGCCATGCCTGGTGGTGACTAAATTCAACTTTCCCAGATAGTTCATTTCAACAATAAACTGAAAAAGAGCATTCAAGGAATTTTCAGGATGAAGGTTGAAATTAACGAGATGGTATGTAATTTTAATAAATTAATTCATTAATTAATTAAGCAAATATCTGTCAAGCCCTAGAGTGACCATAGTGAGCAATATTTCTGCCTTCACAGAACTTTCAGTGGCAGAAAGACTGACATACCAAAGTCAGTTACAGTGAAGGAGACGTGTGTTTATGACAGGGAAGGATAAAAGGCTACAGGGCCAGAGCCGGGGCAGCTACTTAGCTTAAAGGTATTCTGGAATGTTTCCAGTAGCAAAGTGAGATTTAAACTGAGGTCAGAAGAATGAATAGGAGTTGTCCAGGGGAAAGGAGAGGAAGGAAGCGTAGCAAAGCACTTTGCCTCTCTTTGATCCTCAATTTCATCATCTATGAATTAGACAACACAGACCCAATGGTCTGGAAAGGCTTTCCCAGGTATAAAACCCAATGCCCTGTTCTCTATACCCAGAATGCCTTTCCTTTCTTGAGCCTTCTCCTATATGTCCATAAAGACTCAACTCAAGGCATCTTAAGCTCCTTCTTGAAGTTCTTTATGAGTTTTTGTCAATAGACTGTGAGCTCACTGAGGGCACCTTATATTTACCTCCATGCCCCTAGCATCTGTCAACATCTAGATATAGTAGCGGTTTGGTTATCTTTTTTTAATTGAAGTATAATTGATTTACAATGTTTCAGGTGTACAGCAAGGTGATTCAGTGTCTCATCTATCTATCTATCTATCTATATAGATAGATAGATAGATATATTCTTTTTCAGATTCTTTTCCATTATAGGTTATTACAAGATATTGAGTATAGTTCCCTGTGCTATACAGAAGGTCCTTGTGGTTAGGTATATCTTGAATCAATAAAGCCATGCTTTTAAGAACTCTCAAAAAAGCTTTTCTAGAAAAATGTGTACTTCTAAGATCGTTTCTACACTCCTATACCGAAAGAACTCAGTGGAAGGTGATAATAACGCTCTTCTTTTGTCAGTTGAGAACCCTGTCAAGAGAGTTTTTCCATATTAGGACAAAATTTAGAGTTGGATAAGAATCCCCTGGGACTTTGGTGATCCAGATCTTTATCAGACCTCACAGTGGTCACTTTTTGAGGATCACTCTGCTTAAAAGTATAATCATCTGCTTGGGATAAATTTACTTTTTCTTATTTTCATATTTCACCTTCATTTTTGTCATGAAACTACTTTATTATTCACAGTGGTTTTGAAATCAATCATGTTGATATAAGAACAATCAATCATTAATTAAAAGGGCAAACAAAACTGATTTATAAACCATATAACTAAAAACAAACATTTAATTGTGATGTTGAATCATACATTTTGATAGTAAAATGAGTATGCCAATGTTTTACGTGACTGATGAAGGATTAAAACTTTGCTTATCTAATTCACTTTTTGATGATTAAAAATGTTATCTCCTAATATGAAGGTGGAGAGTTTTACGAACCGAATTAGCAGGTAATTTATATTAAGCATTGATTTAATACACTGGTTTTCCTTTTTTGCAGCCCCATGATATGCCTTGTATGATTCCTGAAATTCCTTTATCAACAATAGGCAGGTTTTAACATTTGCAGGAGTCCTTCAAATACCTCGTCAGACTAGTTTTCCCATAAAGGCCAATGAAAAATACCGTTGTAAAGACAATCACAACCTTCTGGTTTTAGTTCATTTAGAGGCACTTGAGTGTTCAATGATGCAAAAAGTGACATATATCTATGAATTAAGGAACTTTAATTACACCAAGAGTGCACTTCATTATATAATACATAATTCAGGAGACAATCCCCTGTATTGAAAATTCAATCCAACTTCAGTGTTTAAATGTATCCCCTGCTTTGAGGCATATCCAAAATATCGTAAAACAAGAGCAAAAATTTTGACTAGACAGAGTCAGAGCACAAGAGGTAGGTCCACTGTAATGGGTTTTGCTAAAATGATTTAAGATTCCTCAGACATAAATATAAGGGCGCTTTCTACTTCAGCACCATAGTAAACTCAAGGCAGAGCATCTTAGAGGGATGCTGATTTCTGAACCAGGCCTTTCCCACTATTAAACTACCCTCTGCCATTTTTCCATCATGGTAAGTCTCTCATCAGGAAATATTTCCCCTTTCACCATCTTAGCAGCAAAGAAAAGATTGTTTTCAGTCAAACTGGTGGCTTAGTAGGGATTTCTCAATGTCAACGATTTCTAGGATTAGTGTTTAGTATTCACCGCTCAAGTCCAATGACAGAACAACCACACAAATTTGCCCAGACTGAAAGGTGTGCAGATCCAAAAAGCAAAGATGTGAAATGGCTAATAACTGAGAAAGAAATAGGAACTTAGTTCCTTCTAGTCTACTCCTTCAATGCAGGTATGGGCAAATCATTTAACTTTTGGTAAACCTGCTCAGTGCACACACTTCATCTTTACCCGTTCTTTTACTGTTTCATTTCTTCACTCACTGTTTCTGTAGGTGTTGGCGAAATTCATTCTCGAGGAAAAAGGAGTTTACTCTCAATAGCAGTCACACCTGTGTTCCCTAGCACCTCCTGCCCTGAGAAGTTCTGAGAGGCCATCTTATTCCTGTCACACTTATGCGGCAGCCGGGTGCCATCCGGAGATTTTTTTCTTATTATTTAGTAAAAGAGTATCTAATATCCTCAGTCTGGGTGGAGACAGCCAGTGCCACTGTAGTATACTTTTAAGAGACCCCTCTTAGTAACACACTGTGTAGTTGTGGCCCTGGGGAAGGAGAGAGCAAAAGCAGATCAAGTACCTCAGATCAAGTGTGTCCTCAGCTCGGAACCTTCCACCGGCTCCCCACCTCTCAGAGGAGAGCCACAAAGCACCACTTCCCTCACTGCTCTCCCCAGATCAGAAACCTGCTTCCAAGCTTACTTTCTTTGCTAGATTTACTGCCCAATCTTGAGCAACTCTCTTAACCATTACAAGCTTTCAAGAGCAGAAGACACAAGCTGAAATTTTAAATATGACCTGGAGTTAAGTACAGAAGGATGAGGATAAGCATTTCTCTAAGAGAATGTGGCATGATATATTCAGGGAGCAGCCTATAAGTAGGTATGGCTGGAGCAAAGGGAAGGTGTGGGTGGGTGGAAGGAAATGAGATCAGAACTGTGGACAAAAGACAGATCATTCACTATCTGGTGTGCTAAGCCAAAATGTCTTAATTTTTTTTTTTTTTTTTTTCTGAATGGTCTAGGAAACAAATGAAGGATTTAAGCAGAGAGTAACACAATCCCATTTTGCATGTTAGAAAGATTACTCCTCTGGTAATACAAGGAATGGATCAGAGGACAATATGGGAAAGACCAATTAGTGGCAAGGCAAGGCAAGAAATTAGTGATTAGAGCCAGAACTAAGGCAGTGGTAGTGAGCATGGGAAAAGGAGGGATGGTAGTGGAGATAGATATCGAGAAGACGAGAAGACCGGATCTAAAGAGCGCCGTGACAGATTAGGTGGAAGAAGAGGGAAGGGTCAAAGGTAACTCCTTGGGTGATGGGGTAGTTGCTGGAAAACATTCACAAAAAGAAGGCTTCTAGGAAAAGCAGGTTTCTGGAGCAAAACAATGAATGTTACATTTTGGATACTAATGTCGTAGATAGATAAAGAAATCTTAGCTGCACAGAGAGATCTGGGCAGGATACGTAGCCCAGCTTAGTGGAGGTTTGACAAGGTCACCAGAGAGACTATAAAAAATGAGAAGGGCAGTGGGTCAGGGCACATGGCCCTTTGGGGAAATGACGAAATTCACAGTTAAGTGAAGAAGCAGAGCCCAAACTGCAGACTGAGTGGCCTGGGAATAACTAAAGAGGAGAAACTTTCGAAAGGGTGTTGGATGTTGCAAACAGATCAAAATTGAAACCACAAGGACTCCGTGACCATTGTTCTGTCACTGGCCTTCAAGAAGATTAGACATTGCTTTAGCATGTGGTCTCCTTTCTACTGAATTGGACAAGGGGAAGGTAATTATTTTCTGTGGACCAAGACATTCTTAGCAGTAGGTAGCATACGAAGCAAATCATACTCTGTGCTTTTCTCCTTACCTCCCTTCCCCAAGGGCTAAACTTTTTTATACAAACGGAATCTTGTCAAAATGAACAGCAAGAGTATCTTGAAGCAGACAGAATCACAGAAAGAAAATGTATCTTAGAAGCCAGATGAGGCTGCTGGAGGAGCCTCATATACATGAGATGATTATGAACAAGTATGAATATCTGTACATGGGAACTTCAGTGTCTTTTAGCATTTCCTGACACCGTTTCTCTTATTTGCTTTCCATAGAATTGCATCCTGCCAAAATGAAGCGATAGCCCTGATATATCAAACATGATTGCCTGATGGACTCTTTTTTTTTCTCTCCTTCTCTTCCCTTTTCAAATATTTACATGCAGTTGAAAGTCTGAATGTCCATTAAGATCATAATTAGTCTCGAGAGTTAGTTTTAACAAAACACGGAATATACATGTCGGAGAAAATACTAATTCTACTCGATTCCCACTGAGATCTATTTGTTATTTTCCTTCAAACAATCCTGCCAGTGCAGACGTCATACAGATGACCTATCACTTAAAAATGACAGCTGGACAGGAGTAGCCTACTTCATATCTGTTCACAATGTATTCATATATTATTAACACATTAAAAGTAATTGGGAGCCTTCCCTGGTGGCGCAGTGGTTGGGAGTCCGCCTGCCGATGCAGGGGACGCGGGTTCGTGCCCCGGTCCGGGAAGATCCCACATGCCGCGGAGCGGCTGGGCCCGTGAGCCGTGGCCGCTGAGCCTGCGCGTCCGGAGCCTGCGCTCCGCAACGGGAGAGGCCACAGCGGTGAGAGGCCCGCGGACCGCAAAAAAAAAAAAAAAAAAAAAAAAAAAAGAAAGTTCAGGATAAATCAGAAAAACTCTTCTCTCAAATTACTAATTTTAAGCTGGTACTATTCACACAATTTCTCAAACTAGAAATACTGGCATATTCTCCAATTACTTCATTCCCTTCCACATGCAAAGAGGTCACCGAATCTTATTGAAGCTATCTTCAAATGACTTTTGAATCTTACTACACTATTTTATCTCTACTCTGGATATCACATGATGAATACTCCCAGTCCTTAGAAAACAAACAAATAAACAACAAGAAACCTCACCGTTGACTTTCCAGCTGTCGAAACATGTCTCTGCTCCTCTTCACAATAAATGCCCTCAAAATGTCATTCATAATCACCATCTCTAGTAACAACCCTCAAATTTCTCTTGAACAAATGACTCTCACGCTCTTGTCTACCACTCCACCAAAAATAGCTTTTATCGACGCCACCTCTCTGATACTGAATCGAATGGCCAATTTTCAGTCCTAATCTTTCTCAGTCCATCTGCAGCTTTGTCACAGATGATCATTCCCTGTTTCTCCAAACACTGCACTTGGCTTCTGAGACACTACCCTCTCGGGCCACTCCTCAGTCTTCTGTACTCGTTGCTACTAATTTCTCCAACTTCTGAAGGTTTGATTACTCCAACTCTGTCCTTGGATCTTTTGGTTTCCCTATGGACACCACTGCCTGGGTGACACTATCTAGTCTCATGTCTTAAACTACTATCCGTATGTTAATGACTTCTATATTTGCATTTCCAGCCCAGACCTCCCCTCACCCTCACCTCCAGACTTCTATATGCAACTGCTTATTTAACATCTCCATTTAGGCATCTAACAGGCTCCTCAACCTTAATGTGTCTATAGCAGAATTCCTGATTTTGCTGCATAAGTGTTCCTCCACAAGTCTCCATCAAGTCAATTCGATGGATATTGTAATTTCTTAACATGGATTTTCTAATTTCTCAGGTCAAAAACCTTGAGCTACCCTTTACTCCTTTCATTCCTTCACACTTAAACTGAACCCATCGGTATAGTAAGCTTGCTTTATATCCAGTCATATCAGTCTATATCCAGAATCGGACTACCTGGTCTAAGCCACACCCATATTTTCCGCTGGGATTGTGCTGAGCTCCCAATTGTTTTCCTGCTTCTACAATCTAGTCTGTCTTGCTTCCCCCCACTTTCCAAGTCTCCTATGAAGATACTTGAAAATGAGTCCTAGATTTTCAGAGACCATGAGGACTCTTTCCACTGACACCTCAAATAGATAGCTTAGGCTCCCCTGACACTTAGTCTGTGGCAATTTCATACATGCCACATGCATGAGCTGTACCTCTCACCAGAGTCACAAACGAACCTGTCCCTCCTCAGATTACACTTAACCATGTCTCCTCGCTGCACTTCATTCTCTACTCGGGTTTAACTGCAGAGAGGTTTTAAAGAAAAGTATATGAAGTTGAGAATGGGGGGGAGACCAAGGAGCTGGCTTCTATCCTGCAAATTTGCCCAAATTTGACATCTATAAATTCCAGGCTGGGCTAAAGAGAAGCAAACAAACAAACATTAGCAACACGATGAGTCACATCTTTCCTGGAACCTGTGATCTGTCCACCCATCTCTATTTATCTCTCCTAAGTGGGAAGAAGAGAAGAGGGCAGTAGCCTTCCAGACCGTCACGAGCAAAACAGAATCCAGGAGCCGAGCTAGGAATGTAAAATGCAGGGGACATGAGCAAGATAAACTGGAACAGCACAAGGGAAGGAAGCATTTAAAAAGCCAGCATTTGATGGATCCTCACTTTTTCCCTATAAACAATAGCTTTCTTTGAAATTAGGGTCTATAATCCTGCTAGAATGTCTTTAATTTAAAACAAACTAGTGAAGGAGAAAAGAACCCTCTAACGATAATTACAGGATTCAAGCATATCAAGAGGATCTTCCCTTCCATAATACCTGCATCTTCTGCAATAAATCTGTATGCATAGAGTTGCTCTAAAGTATTTCAGTATTTAATTTCATTTTAAACTACTGAACAAAGACATTTTCGGCAAGAGAAAATCAGCACATAGCCACAGAGAAATAAGAGTTAAATATACATACTAAAAACACACGCAGGACACAACTATCCTCCCCTGACTTTTTTCTGGCAGAGATAGCACCTAGGATGGAGAGTGAACGGCCAGATACTCACTTTCTCAGCCTCCCTTGCAGCTAGAGCCTGGGTATGTGACCCATTGTAGTTCAAAGGGCCTGCAGGGAAATCTGCTGAGTGAGGGGGTGGGGGTGAAAGATAGAGCACAGAGTTCCTGAGAGATGCTTACCTCCATATTCGACATGGTTGGAAGGACATGATGCCTGGGGCTGCTGCAGCCACCTTGACCACCATGAGTCGTAACATCACTGTCGCACTGAGGAATGTGGACCTGAAGGATGGCAAGAGCCTGAGTCCTTACCGACTTCAATGAGCCACTGAGCTGCTCCACAGCCCACTCCTTATTACGTAGAGAGTAATTCATTCTTACTGCTAAAGTCCCTTGAAGTTTGGATATTTTGTTACATTAAGCAGCTGAAAGCAACCTACCTACTAAGGAACCAAGCTATGCATTTAGGCCAGAGTTTCAAACTGTCAAATTCTAATAAGCAAGGACATTTCATTCGCTGTTAATACAATTACTTTTTGTCTCAAGATAAACAATGATTCCTACCTACTTCACACATTTATATGTGTTTAAGGTGATTATAGACATAAAAGTAAGTGATAGTGTGATGAATAAGATTATCATGACTCCTGGCAGGATATAGCTATTGGAATAGACTAGGGTTTCTTGGAAGATTAGTTCCTAAAGATGCTCCCAAAGAAAGTTGCCTTCAAGGCCATGTAAGTTTAGGAAATGTTTCTTATCATAACCTGTTGTAAAGGTTCAAGTGCATGTTGACAATAAAGACATTGAGATGCCCAGCCGTTTAAAAACAAGAAAACAAATTAACTTTACCCTATAATTTCCCCCAATTTTTTCAGAGACCATTTATTAGCATCCCCAAAACCTGGCTGATTGAAGTCCCTCTCAGCTCCAAAGTTCTACAATTACAGATACTTGCTAGTTGTGATACTGTTACTAGGACATATGCCCGTGCATATACCTCTGGTCAACTAGAGTGTTTATGAGGGCAGGTTTTGGATAAGCGGATGTTCCATAGGGTTTACTCCCAACACTCAAGCACACTTAATGTGCACATTTCACCCAGGACAATGGCTTCTCAAGCCTCTCACTATATCTGCATACAAGGACATAGGAAATCAAAGGTGGGTCAGGCTCCACTGACAAGTAGGCTACTTTGTAAGGGCCCTTCTAACACTTTCAATCGTCTGGGTTCTGTATCCAACGCAGTAATTTGTAATTTGTACCCATCTATTTTTTCAGCTCTACACTCTAGTTCTAGATATGAGACTTAGTCATATTGCTCAAATAACTATCAAATATGGGGCGGTCACTCCAGCTCTCTGGGCCTCGGTTTCTTGAGTCCTGTAAAACCAAACTCTGTTGTTCAACATTCATTATCTGGCATGGGAAAATGTTTCAGTCTGTGGCTAGTTAGTTTAACTGATTAGTTTACGCTCCCAATGATGCCACTTTTGAGAATTAAGTTCCATTTATCAGATGACCCAGAAGTTAATAACATGTCAAGAATAAATTTGTTCTTTCCTCTTTTTTATTAGAAGACTAGTTCTATCAAAAGGTTGCTTGGAAAATACTGAAACAGAATGGAAAATTTCAAATATGTTTTTCTTTCAAAGTGAATGGGTTAATGGATACAGAGTTTTAGTTTGAAAAAATCATGAAGTTCTGGAGGTGGATGGTGGTGATGTGAATGTACCTAATTATACATGTCACTAAAATATACATTTAAAAATGGTAAAATAGTAAATTTATGAATATTGTACCAAAATTTAATAAAGGGAAACATTATTATGAAAGTATATTTTATTTCCATCTCTTTACATATGAGAAAATGACGTAAAACAATTTTGCTATAACTGTATATCCACATACAAAAGAATAAAATTGGAACCTTATCATTCACCATACTCAAAAATCAACTCAAAATGGGTTAAAGATTTACACGTAAGACCTGAAACTGTAAAACTCCTGGAAGAATCCACTGCTTAAAAAAAACCAATCTATGGAGACCACTGAATACGTCCTTAGTTCCTTAAGGATAGGGACCATATTTATTACTTCTATAATTCAAAAAATTTAGAAGAGTGCCAACAGCATCACAGACATTCATAGAGAATTGATTAATAAAGAATTCACAAGAAATTGATCCGAGTTTAAACGGAAAAACCAGACTTCAATGAAGTAACGTCTAGTTAAACTCCTAATCAGTCACATTGTCACCAGAAAATTGTGGTGATGGTGGTGATTCTTTCTTTTCATATTCAGTATGCTATCTAGTTCACCTCTACAAGTACTAGAGAAACTTAGAACTGTATTCCATGGTAATTTTCAAAAGAAAATCTCTCAAAACCCCCAGTTCCAGAGGTTTTTATAATGACAGCATCAGCTCATCACTTTTACATTATACATGAATGTAATTCTTTTTTAAATGCCCAAGAAAGATTTTATGTTGACCCTATGAAAAGAATGGTTGTTGGCCAAGTCATCCACTTAAAAGTCATCAGCTATTCTTCAGAGTACCCAGGAGATCTTTAATTAATGTGTTATACCACATAACAACAAATCAGTTAACATTTAAGAACAATTAAGAAGCACTAGATATAGCTCTAAAGTTTTCAACCAGTCTTGGAGTGTTGAGGTTCCTACAAGACAGTGTGGTTCTAATATCCACGTCATCGTGCTCCCTCTGTGGCTTATACTTTGAGCAGAAAAATTTGTAAAAATGTCCCGGTTTCACTGACAAATATATAAAACAACCAAGGAGAGAACCAAGGCTATTCCAATTTAGTAGAATAAAAATTGTTCACAAGACTGAACTCCTCAGTTACGGATATAGTAAAAACAGGTAGCAGCTATGGCCCCCTCCTGAACTTCTGTCCCCACCCACCCCTGGAAATATGTTTGCTGGTTAATTTGTCAGTATTGCCCTCAAACAAAGAGCCCCGTTTTATTGGCAGGTGTGGACAAATCTTGGAAAAGCTACACAAAAAGGACTCAATAAAAAAAGAGAGATGGCCTTGCTGAGAAGGTAGTTCTTTCTGATTTTCTGTAATAGACTTCACTTTGCCATGAAATTAAATTTATAGTATATCTGCTAGACACTGGGACTCCAACAAAGCTTCGCTATTCCCTGACTTGACATTAAAGCAGGCATTTTCATGGGGAGGCCATTTCAAGCCAAATAACTGGTTATGTGAACCGCTTACAGAAAGCCTTTATTTAAAAAGAAAATGGATAGGGGCTGCCATTTCCAGAAACCATGAGTATACAGGCGCACATTCAAATTTTGTTCTCCTTTGAGAATACTCTTAAAAAGACAGATGTAACATTAGACAATGGGAAGCTTTGGGGCCTACTAAAACACCTCTGTGCTTATTATTCTGACTCATAATCTAGCATTTATCAGGTGGCAGGCTACAAATGGAACAGCAATATCTTATTTCAATAGCAGATGATCCCATCATACTAAAAATCCAGCCTGTGATTTCAGCTCTGGGGTGGGTACTGCATCAGGCGGTGTGGAGTGCTGAACGAAATCCGTGAAGAGATCCACACCAAGAAAGTCCCCACTCCTGAGCCAGAGAAAACTACCAGCCTACCTACATAGTCCTGAAGAAAATGAGCTGATATCGACCTACTGTGTTTTGGGCTTGTACTGTGGCTTCAATTTCCATTTATGCAACCAATTTTAAAAGTTAAAAGAAATAGAGGAATTAACAAGTCAAACAAACTGAGGGGAAAACTTTGGGGGATCAGGTTGGGGAAAGGTGGGGAAGAACACATTGCATACTTGATATCATGTAATTATCAGAGAAAACTCTAGGTCTTATTGAAGGCTCTCAAGTGACAACATCAGAAGGTTCCATCCTGCTACAAAATATAAGAAGAACAGGAAGAAATAGCTTATTAATTAAACTGTTGGAAAAGCAGGCCATTTCCTACTGGCATGGCTTTTTGAGATCATTTGGTTCAACATATTGATAAATGAAGAGGCTAAGGCTCTAATGAGTGACTTGCCCAATGACTAGCCTATACCATGAATCCCCAACTCAATCATCTTCCACCAGGACACGCAGCTTCTAAATCAAATCTGGCAATAGTAATAGACTCAAGCTTTCTAAGGGTCTGGAATTTTTAATCAAGTTAATTCCTGAGTTTTTAAACAGAATTTCTTTTGTTCGGAAGCTTAATGTCACCCAAGAACCACACTCTAAACAATGGTTTATACATCACATAATAATACAAGAAAACTAAAATATCTTAAAACATAGCCAGGTTAACAGCACTAAAGCAAGGATTAACATAATTCTTCTAGCCAAGAACTGGGTAAAGAGGAGATGAATGAACGCCAGTAAGATTAACTAAGATGGGGTCCTCACAGCAGGAAGAAACACTTTAAGGATCACCAACACACAGCCTGGACACTGGGACTGGGGGCATAACTGCAGTTGGTGGGGAAACACGCCAACCCTCCTGGCATGCAGGTATAATAAATGGACCTGCTCTCCTGAGAAGAAGCTTTGGACCAAACTTTGACAAAGACACATGGAATGAAGGAGCTGGAAGTTATCTCAGTGTGGCTTTGGTTGATTACCTCATTTTGCATATGAGAAAACCAAGGCCCCAAGAGGTTGTGTGGTTTCCTTAAATTCCTAGTTCATTGTCCAGAGGATTCCCCTTGTACAGAGTAAGTCTAAGACACAGGCACTCTCTATTTAAATAAAGAACACAGAAACTAATCAAAAGGAAAATTTTGATAAACATTTGATGTACAAAAGAGTATTTATCTCTTTGTGCACCATGACATCACCATGAAGTGATGCACAAACATGACCTTTATTACTTAATCCCTTCTGGGAGAATCCATTTTTAAAGTAATATATAATGCTATTTATGGCAAGGATGACAGGGCGTAATGAAGGACATAAAGCATGTTCATGGCTTTGGGAACATTATCATTTGGTATGGTTGCATGAATTTTTAGCAAGAAGGATCTACTGCTGGGATTTGCAAATGTTTCCAGGTACACAGCCTCAATCGAGTGTTTGATAAATCCTGTGGATGACAATCCAAGAAGAATGCACATAGTATACACATAAACACAAGACTTTACTTAAAATTCTTCCAAGTATTTCCAAAAAAGCCCCAGTTACAACACTGTACAAAGCAAAACCCTCTGTGAAAAGAGAATCATCTGCACAATTTGGAAGCTCTTTCTTTTTTTCCTTTTGTTTATAAGATAAAGCACTCCAAACCATAAATCAAGTAACATTCTAAAAGTCACACTGAATTCACGTCCCAAATACTAAGTCACCTCTACCTACTTAAAATGAAAGGAATAAGGGAATGTACACAATTACTCCAGATCAATTTAACAAAACAGACGATATAAATCCCTGTAAACTTCTGAACTAGAAATCATAGATCAAAGCAGAAGGAGAAGTAACTATAATTACAAAGAATCAATGTAGCTAGAAGCATTTTGAAAATTCTAGAACCCTGAGTATGGGTGATGCATTAATTAACATTAATAAAAGTTAAAATTTGGAAATTTCTTCCGTTGAATAGACAAACATCATTATTAACTTATTTCTGAGAGCCAGTGAATCACATGACTGTTCACAAGTTACATTTATGCATTCAAATACCTATTCTGATCTGATAATCCAGGATTGACTGAAACTTTACTACTTATTTCTATCCAGAATCACCTTGAAGCTGAGTCCTAATTATTGCCATACTTACTATAACTGATGCCTCAGAAGAGTCGCCTCACACAAGAAGGTAATTTGTAAGATCTCTTCAACCTTTACTTGAAGAGTCTTTCATTATGATGATAAAGGGCCTGGAAACCACATCATATGATGAACGGCTTAAAGGACTGTGCTCACGCAATGCTGTTGTCAGCACCTCTATTAGCATGGTTTCCTGTACTCTAATTATTTGCTTATATATATGCTTCTCCATCTAGACTGAAGTTTTTCCAGAAAAGGGGATGTGTTGCATTCATTTCTGTACCCATACATCTGAACATACAACCTGATATGTGGTTGATGCTCAATAAACTTAATAACAGAAGAAAGTTAGTCGATTAGTAGATTAGTTACAAAAAGGTAGATTTTGATTCAACACAGGGAAGAGCACCAAAAATTTATCAGAAGAGTAGAAGTCCAGCCAATCCTATCTTTAGTCAATAGCTACAGAACCAAAACAGTGCAGACAGGAAGCCATGGTTAGGTACATGTTTATGTGAGAAGACTTCACTGGAATGTACTACTCAATCCTGAAGTTCTATCATTTTCACAGACACCGTGTATTGACAGGGTATTGCATTTCCCTCCCCGTGATCCACACTGACATATTCTAAATGTTCTTCATACATTATTCTTTACATCTTTCCAAATTGTTTATTCTTCTACAAATTAGTTTTTAATACCCCAAAAGAAAAAAAAAAAAGAGCAAAGCATTCCTGAACTACTTTGAGGATAAAAAAATCATAGCAGTGCAGGTATATACCCAACTATGAGAAATGAACACCTGTTAAATACATAAATATGAAAAACTTTCTGCTTTCAATGCCTGAATTTGATTTCTTGATCATATGAGCAACTTAAGTGTGTCTCATAACAATTTTAAAACCTCAGTGAATATAAATCGACAGATTGCAAGCTTGATTTTTCCAGACATTGCCTTCTAGAAAGGATTTTTTTTAACTGTGCCCTTTGTTCTTCATTCTCATAAAAGAATTAGAAGCTTTGAGAGAACTTATTTGAACTTATTTACAAAATAGAAACCGACTCACAGACTTTGAGAACAAACGTATGGTTACCGGGGGGGAGGGGTAGGCCGGAGGGACAGATTGGGAGTTTGGGACTGACTTGTACACACTGCTATATTTAAAACAGATAACCAACAAGGACCTACTGTAGAGCACAGGGAACTCTGCTCAATATTCTGTAATAACCTAAATGGGAAAAGAATCTGAAAAAAAATAGATACATGTATATTATGTATAACTGAATCACTTTGCTGTACACCTTGAAACTAATATTGTTAATCAACTATGCTCCAATATAAAATAAAATTTTTTAAAAAAAAGAAGCTTTGAGAAGTTTATATAAATGTAGCATTACCTCACTGACATAGTGCATGGAATACTGGACTAGAAGCTGAGAAATAAACGTTCCCATGAAAAATACTCTGCCCACTTGAATTCTAAACTGGACAGGCTTTTAACTCAGACCTTTCCACTTCAATCCTTTGTATATGAACAAACAGAAGTAAATACAGCAGTTAAATCTGGAGCAGAGAGAAAAAAAAAAATGGCCTGAATAAAAGCATAGAAATTAAAACAAAGTTGGGAAGTAAGGCAAACATCTTGTTTCAAAAAACAAAGTCTAGAAGCTCAGAACAGAGGGACACGCACAGCATTCTTTCTGGCTCTCGGGGATGAGGAAAGCAATGGCTAAGAAACTGTCACTGTGAAGAACCCGAATAAAAGTAGTAAAGAAGAGTCCTGCAGATGTGTGGCCCAGGAAAACAGGGGTCAATCCCAAGCGGGGGAATTCAAACACAAAGGACCAGACTGATGCTAAGTCTAAGTCAGATCTGGAAGCCTGGAGGTAAGCTGCCTTTATGTAAGGGCACACTCATAAATAATGCTCGCCTGTAGATGAATCCTGTTCTTTACCAAAAGGAGAGAGAAGATGCTATGATCAACTCAAATGTTGACATAGGCTATATGTTTTACATGTGGGCAAGGAGGAGCAGAGTGTGTTCTCTCCTGCTGATTTGGGGCTTTGAGGATGTGTGTGGTGTAAAGTGGCACTAAAAAGGATCTCAGATTCACAGAATCAGTCAGGGATGATAGTCAAAATACTCAATAGCTAGAATAACAGGAGCATCTACCAATCAGGACAGACGCTCTAAAATTAGAACACCAGCTATGAAAGACAGTACCAGGGTGCAGTCCATACCTTCTGAATAACAGCTCTGCAATCAGCTCAGAAACCCAGCTCTTAGGATGAAGAGGAAGGCTTCCCTGACTCAGTCTCCTGCTGCCAAAGGCCTACCATGACCTGGACTTTTTTTTACATCCAGTGTCCCCTTGAAGTTGATTTCAACCTGCTTTAGGGAAGGGCATAAAACAGATCATACATGGCGGGTAGAAAATAAAATATTATTTGCCCCAAGTTTTGAAAATGTATAGAATATATACATATATGATAGGAGAATAAATATGGAAAAGAGTAAATGTAACAGAAAGAGGAAAATATAGAAGCTTTATCAGAACAACCAGGTGGACATGCGGAAAGGAAATGAACAGTTATTTGGTTGTTTGTTTGGCAGTTTTTCTTACGGGACTGGGCTTTAAGTTAGTGACTCTGTGAGGACAAGAATCATAGCAATTTTACTTAAGAATCATTGCATGCATAGTGCTTAGAACATAGCAAAGCTCAATCAAATTTTTATTCTTTCCATTTTTAACCAGTAAACACACATACATACACCCAGCATGCATTTTGAAGACCTTCTATTTCTGGCAGTATGACAGATTAAACACTTTGTTTAGGAGGGTGTGGCCAAGATGGTGGAGTAGGAAGACCCCGTGCTCACCTCGTCCCATGGGCGCACCAAAGTCACAACTGTTTACAGAGCAAACCATCTATGAGAATGACCTAAAAACTAGCAGAAAACATTCTCCACAAATAAAGATACAAAGAAGGAACCATTACAAGACAAATAGCAGGGGCAGAGATGCCACAGAGTCAAGACCCACACCCCAGCGTAGGCAACCCATAAATGGGAGGATAATCACAATTGCAGAGTTTCCTCCCAAGGTGTGAGGGGCCCAAGCCCCACATTAGGCTCCCCAGCCCAGGGAACATGCATTGAGAAGATGAGCCCCCCAGAATGTCTGGCTGTGATGGCCTGTGGGGCTTGCTTACAGGAGAGCCAGAGGACTGTCGGAAAGAGAGACCAAAGGGTGCATGCAAAATCTCACACACTCTGACTCCCAGTGCAGAGGCAGTAATTTGAAAGGAGTCTGGGTCACACCCACTTACTAATCTGTCAGAGTCATATAAACTTCTAAGAGGGAAGTTTATAGTAATAGAAGCTTACTTCAGGAAACAAGAAAAATCTCCAATAAACGATCTAACCTTACACCTAAAAGAACTAGAAAAAGAGGAACAAATAAAGCCCAAAATTAGTAAAAGGAAGGAAATAATAAAGATCAGAGCAGAAATAAATGAATACTAAAAAACTATAGAAAAGATCAATGAAACTAAGAGCTAGTTCCTTGAAAACACAGAAGAAAATGATAAACCTTTAGCCAGACTCATCAAGAAAAAGAGAGGGTCAAGTCAATAAAATTAGAAATTAAGGAGAAGTTATAGTCAACATCACAGAAATACAAAGGATCATAAAAGATGACTGTAAACAATTATACACCAATAAAATGGACAACCTAGAAGAAATGATTACATCTCTAGAAACATACAATCTTCCAAGACTGAATCAGGAAGAAATAGAAAATATGAACAAACAGATGGCTAGTAATGAAATTGAATCCGTAATTTTAAAAAACTTCCAACAAACAAAACAAAAAAGTCCAAGACCAGACACCTTCACAGGTGAATTCTACAAAACATTTAAAGAAGAGTTAAAACATATCCTCTGAAACTATCCCCAAAATTGAAGGGGATGGAATGCTTCCAAACTCATTCTAGGAGACCAGCATTAATTACCCTGACACCAAAACTGGACAAAACGTCACAGAAAAATAAAATTATAAGACAATAGCACTGATGAACATAAACACAAAAATCCTCAAAAAAATATTGACAAACCCAATGCAACAATACCTTAAAAGGATCATACACCATGCTCAAGTAGGATTTATCTCAGGATGCAAGAAGTTTCTATATTTGCAAATCAATCAATGTGATAAACCACATTAACAAATAGAAGAATGAAAATCATATGATCATCTCAACAGATGCTGAAAAAGCTTTTGACAAAACTCAACATCCATTATGATAAAAACTCTCCAGAAAGTGGACGTTCTGATCTTATATGTACCTACTGAAATAACCTTAAAATAATAAAGTAAAAATAATAGCAATTTGAGTAAGAAGTGGACAAATTCACCATCAAATTGAAAGGCTTTAATACAACTTTTTAAGTAGCTAATTGATCAAGGGGAGAAAATATCAAGAAGGACATAAAAGTTCTGAATGAAATCATTAATATGCTTTATCTAATGGCTATATAGAGAACTTTAATCCTAAAACTGTACAACAAATTTGCTACTCACACGTTACATTTTTTGAAAGTTGATCACAAGCTGGGTCACAAAACAAATCTTTAAATATTTCAAGAAATTAGTATGCAAACCATATTCTCCCACAACAGAGAAAATAAGTTAGACGTCAACAACCAAAAGGTATCTATAAAAAGTTTTTTTTTTTCTTTTTAAAGAACTTGGAAGTCAAGGAACACACTTCTAATTAATGAATGTATCAAATAAATAAATAAAAATTTAGAAATTACTTTAAGTGTTAATGAAAATCTTGTGAAAACCTGTGAGATACTGTTAAACTGGTACCACAAGGTGTATCTATAGCTTCAAATATTTATAGAAAAAACAGAAAATTAATGAACTAGGAATCTCACTGAGGTTGTAGAAAGAAAAACCATATAAAACCAAAAAATGAAGAATAAAGAAGGAAGAAAAAAATGAAGATAAGAACAAAAGTAACCACAATAGAGAGCAGGCATACAATAGAGTTATCTTAAAAAAGATAATTCATCATTCCTATGCTGAGATTATTCCAGCAAAGCAAAGTTATTTGATATTAGAAATGTCAATTGATGTAATTCATCATACTAATGGATTAATGAAGGTAATTTATATGCTTGTCTCAATATACAGAGAAAAGGCATTTGATAAAACTCAACATCCATTTCATGGTAAAAGCACTTGAGAGTGGAAAAAAACTTGCTTAGCTTGATAAACATTACCAAAACTTGCATCGAATATCATACTTAATAGTAAAACTTGAGTGGTGAAGATCAGGAGCAAGTAAAAGATGTCCATTTCCACCACTTATACTCAACAACATTCTGGCAATCCTAGACAGTGCAGTAAGGCAAGAAAAGAAATGAAATACATTAGAAAGGAAGAACCAAGACGGTCTCGATTCTTTAGATGACTATTTGATACGATTTTTTTAGCTAACTATTTAGAATCAATGGGAAGGACTATCAGCCTTGCCAGATTTTTTTTTAAAAAACGCATCAGGGCTTCCCTGGTGGCGCAGTGGCTGAGAGTCCGCCTGCCGATGCAGGGGACGCGGGTTCGTGCCCCGGTCCGGGAGGATCCCACATGCCGCAGAGCGGCTGGGCTCGTGAGCCATGGCCGCTGAGCCTGCGCGTCCG
>NW_006773723.1:68265-133154 GCF_000442215.2 Lipotes vexillifer
AAAAAAAAAAAAAAAAAAAAAAAAGCGCATCAGTTACAATAGTATCAAAACAATAAAGTATCAAGAAATAAATTTAAAATCTGTGCAACACGTTTTTGGAAAAATTTTTTTTAATATTTTGATAAGTAATAAAATAAACTTACATAATTAGAGAGGTATACCTCATGTTAATTTATTGGAAGACTATATAATCTAAGGATTCTCTCTAAATTAGTTTATAAATTCAATGCTATTTCTGATATTTTGTTGAATTTTTTATTAAAATGGACCTTTAACTCATATCTCACACAAAAATCAATTCCAGGCACATTAAATATTTAAATGTAATAAATAAGGCAATAAAACTTAAAGAAAACTACATAGGAAAATAACTTCATGACCTCACAGTAAAAAAGAATTTCTTAGACAAGAGAAAAAAAATCCAAGCTGTAAATGGAATGCGTGATCAACTTGACTACATTAAAATTGAGAACTTCCATCTTTAAGGCAACATAAAAAAGTCAACCTATAAGCCACAATGTGAGATAAGAATGCATAAACAATCTTGGTCAGCCACAAGCAGTCCATATGGCACCTTTGGACAAATTGGTAAAGGCATCGTTACTCAAATTGTTTGTTTGTATAGTTTTGTACAACTTGAACCACCTCAGTAGGCATCATCCCTGGCTTCATATCCCCGTATCATCACATTCTCACCCAATTATGTGCGCACACACACCCTTGCCTTTCTCCAGATTCTGGGCACACATACCAGCAATGCACACACTGCATGCCTTCTTTTGACCTCTTAGATGAGGCCACCATTTTAGGCAGAGGTGCGAATTGACCCTCCAAGACTGGAGGCAGGAGAGATGAGTCATTTAGGGGAATTCCAGGGCTCAGTAGATGGCTCAGTGTTTGCTTTCCTGAGTGCATACACGGTGATTTATAGTTATGTGTACTCATGAGGGATTTTGGAGGAATGGACTCTCCCCCATTGCTTCAGGAGTATCCCTGCCTGCACACTAGCGTATAACTTAATAAAATGGATTAAAGATGAACTAGTGTGTCTTTGGATGTGCTGTCTTGTATACTACACAACTAATCATGTATGTACACAACATGTATATGTTGACCTTGAAAAATCTCTTACAAGTCAACAAGAACAACTCAAGCAACCTAATAGAAAATGGGCAAGAGACATGAGCAGGAACTTCACAGAACAGGGAAATACCCCAAACAATTTTATAAAATATGGTAAAGTCAAAGATGTTCATACTAAAGTACGATTCAGCAATTCTATTCTTAGGTATAACCTCGTAAGTGAGCATCAAGATGCATGTTCAAGAATGTTCATTGCAACACAAATTATAACACTAAATAACGAAAAATTGGAAAATGATGTCATTCAACAGTAGGAAAATTAGAAGCCTGAAAATGATGCTGCAAAGTGCCATCCTTCTATCTGAGCAAGGCTTTAGAAGGTCCCACTCTGGCCCTCTTCCAAAGGGTGACAAGTCCATAGGACCAAAGAAATACACCAAGCTAGAGAATGTGCTCCCCTCGCCATATCATGCTTGGGGAAACTGGCACTTCACAATATCCCCCAGCCTGCTTCCATGACCCTTGCTGGTGTTTGTCTGAACCAAGGCAAACTATGCTACTTAGAAGCCTGAGGAATGGGCAAGTGGCTGTTGGCGGGGGCTAGGAGGGTGGGCATGAACAGAGCTTGGAAGCTCAGACTGGGGTATATACATAAGTGTGTGTGAACTGCAATGAGAACAGAAAGGGTCAGGCTGTAGGGACTAAAGGTACGTCTCTCCATGTTCCAATGCAAACAGTGAGGGAGTCTGGGAGTTCTAAATTTAAACTTGGCCTTCCTGTTAAGGTTCCTATGAAGGTATATTTGCCCAAAGAGTTGGCTATAAAGTATTATATAACTGTTGCCCAAAAAGTTGGCTATAAAGTATTATATAAGTGTTTGTTAGCTCGATTTATAAATTTCAAATATTTGGTCATATGGTTTGTAGGCCTCCATTTGTACCCTTGCCCTAGGACCTGCAAAGATAGCAAACAGGCCTGATTGTGGAAAGCAAAAGGAGACACTTCAATGGAGAATTATAAGAAAGTTTATTTTAATCATTCTGTATGATACAAACTACATAGTGACCACATGAATGAAATGAATAGAATATATAAATAATAGGAAATAATTATAGGAGGAATAAATCACTCACAATGTTATCCCAAGAAATCCAAAAGTTTTCATCCCTTGGGGTACTTTTCCAAACCTTTTTATCAAAAAATGTTGTTAAACCTGAGTAATTATACATGAAAATAGTGTTTTACATTGTCTGTGGAGCTTTTATTGTGTATTAGACATTGTGTTGAAATCTCCTTATATTCAATTTTAAAGAATAAAAATATAAGCCATTAACTTAAATCAAGGAATGTGGAATAGAGTTAAGAGAGAAACCCAGGCTCCATTTCGCCAACTTTTCAATTTTCAAAATCATATGGTCTGTAAAAGTTCTATTTGGCTTAGAAAAGGTGACTATTTCTTTCTACTCAACTTCTGCATTACTTTTTATGGAAAAAGTAACTTTTCCACTATGGGCTTTTGATTCAGGAGCCTATTTTTTAAGGGTGCACAAGATAACTGGACTTAATGTGAATTTTGTTTAATCATCCCCAGGGTACGCCCTAAATCTTGGGTTATGTGATAAATAAAAAAATACTTGCAGAATGGTTCTCCAAATTCTAAAAATATAAAAGTCATCATCAATCAATCTATGACATATGAGATCCAAGTACAAATGAGTGGCTTTTGCCAAAATAAACCCAAACAAAGGAGAAATAATCACAGATGTATCAGCATTGGAAGGGATTTATAAAATCATCTATATACAACCCGGAACCTGACATTCACTCATCATCTATCCACTTGCCCAGAACAGAAGCTTTATTATTGTAGAGACCTGCATGAACAGTAGTCCTGACTCTTGGTAGGTGCTCAGTGGTAAATATATGTTGAATGAATGAATGAATGAGCAAATAAAATTTTTTTTTTGTAATACGTTCACTTGCTGGTCCTCATTTGTCATCCTTTTATTTGTTTTAGGCTATGAGCACATTAACTAATGCTTCTTAAAGCTGCCAAATTTTCTCCCTTAATTCTTGACTTGGAGCATCCTTTCCTTTTA
The DNA here is from genome assembly GCF_000442215.2 of Lipotes vexillifer. NCBI lineage: Eukaryota > Metazoa > Chordata > Mammalia > Artiodactyla > Lipotidae > Lipotes > Lipotes vexillifer. The sequence goes on from NW_006773723.1 coordinate 71,448, forward strand.
TTTTTTTTCCACTTAGAGTACTTTGCTATACAAAATTTCAGAGAGCTTAAAAAGGTTAAATATCAGTCTGAACAGCATCAGTATGGCCACCACCACATTTCTCCTTCCTAAATAAAACTACTGTAATTCAATAAATCATGTTTCACTAATAGCATCTTCAATGAATCTCTCTTAGAATTATCTTCTTGATTTCTTCTTCCCAATGATTTTACTTAGTAAGTCAAATTTGTACCAGGTTTCACCTTGGAATAATAACAAATCGCAATTTTTAAATACTCTTAATGGAGCAACATGCTAGTGTATCTGGAAGTGGACCACATACTATCTAGCTTGCTTTATTTTTTAATTGCTCTCACTCTGAGTGTTCTGAAGTGCTATATTGTTTGCCAAGAACTGATGGTGAAAAGGAAAAATAGCAAGAACCTCCTTGAGAAAAAAAAGAGGAGAAAATTAACTAAAAGGGAAATCAAAACTAAGAATTACCTGGGGGGAAAAAAAACAATTATGAAGTCATTAGTGTTGCATTACTACGAGTCAAAGTTTAAAAACTGGCGAATACTTCATACTTCTGTAAATAAATGCATAGCAGGATCCTATTCTGGCAGACCCAAAATATGGGGTAAGTAATTAACCTTCAGGTTGTCAGAATTGATACACAGCCATCATCATTGTATCTCCAGTGGTGTAAACCCCAAAGGAAAACATAATTCTTGTTGCTGTCACTCTCATTTGTGGCCCCAAATCACACAGAGAAAGTTTTTTTCTGCTGCTTTTTCAGTGCAGAATGCTGCCTATGAAATTGATTTTTGTAGAATAATAAGACAGCTGAAATGTCTTCTGAATGATAACATTGCAGAGTCCAGATTTAGGTATCACATCATTGCATACTGAAATTCAATTCATATGTTCTACTGATCAGTTGAGACATTTTCTAAATTCTTGTGGTTGGTTGACATACATTCAAAATAATTATGGTAAGCTTAGGAATAACAAACTGATAACTGACCTCCAGCATATAAGCGTTATGAGTTTAAGCATCAGTTCTCACCACATGTATTTCTCAGCTTTAAATGATTAAAAAAAAGTATAAATCCCCAAATTATCTTTACAAACTTGATCTCCACCCTGGGTATACAGAAGACTGAATAAATGAAATCTCAGTATTTACTGGGAATAAATCATCAGTTGTCTGGGCAAGAAATGTAAGACTTTTATGTTGTTTGCTTAATATATACAATCAAACTATGAGATGAACATTGTTCTCTATAAACTTCATGAATTTTCTTAGCACTCATTTTCTTCATTTAAACTAACTTTTTGATCCAATTGTGATCCTTTCATAGACATGCATAGAAACATGCTACTGTTAGTTACATTAAGATTACTAGTACAGTCCTTATGGCTTTGTCTTACCCATTAGTATATTCATAGTGATTAAGCTAAAACAAATCAGCACAAGCAAGCTTTATTTCTTAGGACAAATGTGTCCACCTCACAGAATCAGTAATGTATTATTAGTGTGTCTAACAGGCTTTCTGCCTAAATACTGGCTCTACCACCTCTTTTCAAAAAGAGCATATGAAAGGTCGTTCATTTTTATTAAAATATTTAAGTCTAGAATAGTTTCTTTTATTAAGTTACACTCCATTTTAAAATACTTCAGACACAACGACCCCACCAAAGTATATAGAACCATAATAGAAAGTGCAAGTTTAGTAATAAATGCAGTGTGGAAAATTATTTTAAGATTTTAGATAACAGGCAACATTTAAAAAATTTTATTTCTTCTTTGGAAGATAACAAGAGCCACGTATTTGATTCAAAAAAATGATTTGAGGGTAAGAAAAGGCTTGTTTTATCTTGCCTGGTAATAGATTTTTTTTCTTTTGCTGAATTCTCTGCGTGAATAACAAGAGTGGCAGCCATTTTCTCCCAGCTCAACATCAAAACCCCTTTCATCTGCTGTATAAATGCAAACAAAGCAAACCTTCCACCAGGCCTTTCTTTCCAGATAAATTAAAACTCTCATGTCCTGGGGCCTAAATCAAGCCCACAGGCCTTCCCTAGATAAATCCTCTCTCAACCTGAAATCTTCTTGCCACACGTGCTCCTTGTAAGATAATTTTGCAGTAGCTAATCAATAATGCAACAGTAAATTGCATTTAAATAAACATTAGCAGCCCCTCTTAATGAATAAAACCTCATCTGCAATTTGTCAAAGTCAGAAATACTGGACTCTTTTGATATTCATTGGAATATTGGAAATTGGAGCTTTGACAGGTTTTATGTACATTGCAATTGCCATTGTGTGTATGTGTGTGTGTGTGTGTGCACTAAAAAAAAGGCTTATTTTTATACATCCTGGACTGAATATAGTGGAACGTACAGCAGGTTTCTAGACTGGAATTCATATGTCTGCTACCACCCTGGTTAAAAATATATTGAGATAATCCTGCTTTCCATTGCAAATTATGAGGCAACCAAGTTGTATGTACCTCATTTGAATTTTCTGACTTTAGATGAAAAAAATGTAGAAATTTTTACTCTGAGATGATAATGAGGGAAAACTACTTGATTTGATACTACGTGTATCATTATTTCTATATTTCACTGAAGAAAGTTATTATTATTAAGGAATTCTGAAATAATTATAGAAATTACAGAATCATTGACTTTCAGACCTAATATTTTTAATTTATAAAGATCCTTTTCTAAAACTATATATTTTTATGTAGATTATGAGTGTTATAACAGGCTTAATAAGTACAATTCCTTGACACTCACTTCTATTATTCTACAGAATGCTAACTTTTGACTATTATTTTTAATGCTTTAAAAGGACTAGAAGCATTAAGACATTTCTTTGGCTATAATCTGTGAGAAAGGATGTAAGACTGTATCCATGTGGTGTCGTATTTTGAGGTGTTCTGTGATTTTTTTTAAAAAAGAATCCAATTTAATATCATTTTCTGGATCTTAAACGTATATATTTTAGCGGTCCAAACTAGGACATTCACTTCTAGTCAAAATTAATGCCATTTTAAAACTATGAAAATAAATAACACTTTCTATTTTATAGGAATTTCAAAGCATTTAGTGTGGTAACAAAATGGAATAATATTATGATACAAAGATTTGCTTGAGGAAGGAAGCTATTCTGTAGGAATATCATTTGAATTAAAGCCATTTTCATCTATATATTCTCTACATAATATTATTGGATTAGAAAAGGGAATTATCATGTTTTACAGACAGAAAATTTGGATGTCAAAGGACTACCTGTCAATCAGTCAGGGCTACACCCAAGAACCAGGGTTCAAAGCACCCAATCAGTTTCTACACCATTTTCCCAGTTCACATACCAAATGGACATTCAGAGATGTCACTAAAATAGGCTGACAACGAAAAATTAAGGCTGAGAACGCATAGATAAATCAATAGGGTCGCTTTGACCCCTTAAAAATACCCTTCGAAATATTCACACTTTCATACATCTCATCATTGGTAAGGGCATCTCTAAATGACATGTTGAAAAAGATTAATTTAAACATGAGAAAATGATTAGTGTTCCAATTTGTTAACCTTTCTATCTGCCTCAACTCACAGTGACAGGTATTCTAATGTACACCACAGAGACATCAGTGGCATTCGATATGCCAGGCATCAAGAGCCACACCTATTGCAAGCACCAGGCATCAGGGGAACATCTGCTAATGCTTACCTCACTCCTAGTTTAAGACTAAATGGAGATGCAAAACCAAGAAGACCTTACACTGGGAAAAGGTTATAAGCTAATCAAAAGTCTAGGCCTTGCTCCAATTTGTTGGGTCTTTCTTACCTTTTAGAGAAAGAAAATGGGTGGTATGATACCACAAAACCCCAAATTTTGAAGCTCCATTCAAACTTAGAAAATCGTTGTAAAGTTAATAAGGGACAATATAGTTGTTCGGAATATTCGACCCTTGATTACTGAGAACGGAAGTGACTTTAAAAATTTGTACTTCGGTAAAAAAAAAATTTTCAACTTAATATTGTTTTAAAAAACACAGGTTTTAGGGACTTCCCTGGTGGCGCAGTGGTTAAGAATCTGCCTGCCAATGCAGGGGACACAGGTTCGAGCCCTGGTACGGGAAGATCCCACATGACGCGGAGCAACTAGGCCTGTGCGCCAGCCTGTGCGCCACAACTGCTGAGCTTGCACTCCAGAGCTCGTGAGCCACAACTACTGAGCCCGCGCACCTCGAGCCTGTGCTCCACAGCAAGAGAAGCCACCGTAATGAGAAGCCTGCGCACCGCAACAAAGAGTAGCCCCCCGCTCGCCGCAACTAGAGAAAGCCTGCGTGCAGCAATGAAGACCCAACACAGCCAAAAATAAAATAAATTTAAAGAAACAACAACACAGGTTTTAAATGTAAGAGCTAAAACTAGAAACCTCTAAAAATATGGAAGTAAGTTTTTGTGACCTGGAGTGAGGTGATGATTTCTTAGATATGACAACAAAAGCACAAGCAAGAAAAAAAACAGATAAATTTGATTCATCAAATTAAAAACCTCTGAGTGCCAAAGACACCATTAAGAAAAATAAAGGAACCCATAGAAGGAAAGAAAATATTTACAAATTTTATATCTTACAAGGTGCTTGTCACCAGAGCATATAAAGAACTCTTACAACTCAACAATAAAAAGACAAGTAACCTAGAAAAACATAGGTAAAAGATTTGAATAGACATTTCTTCAAAGAAAATACACAAATGGCCAATAAGCACATGAAAAGATCCTCAACATCATTAGTCATCAGGGAAATGGACAACAAAACCACAATGCAATACTCCTTCATACTCACTAGTTTGGCTATAATCAAAAAGACAAATAATAACAAGTGTTGGCAAGGATGTAGAGAAATTGGAATCCTCGTACACTGCTGGTCAAAATGTAAAATGGCACAGCTTCTGTGGACTTTCTGAGAATTCCTCAAAAAAGTTAAACATAGAGTTACCATATGACCCAGAAATTCCACTCCTAGACATATACCCAAAAGAAACAAAAACATGTGTCCGTGTGAAAACTTGTACGCAGATACTCATGGCATCATTATTCAAGATAGTGAAAAAAGCAGAAACAACCAAGTGTCCATCAACTGATGAATGGATAAATGACATGCCTTATATCCATATTATGGAATACTATTCAACAACAAAAAGGAAGTACTGATACATGCTACAAGGATGAATCTTCAATACGTTATGCTAAATTGAATACAGCCAGTCACACACACACACACGCCCACACACACGTGCCCCCACGCAAAACCAGGTATTGTATAATTTTGTTTATATGAAACTGCAAGAATAGGCAAATCCATTCATATAGAAAGTGGATTACTGGTTTCCAGGGGCTAGACAGAAGGAGAAATAGGGAACAGAGTTTCTTTCGGGGGTGATGAAAACATTCTAAAGTTAGATGTCTGTAATGGTTGAACAACTGTGAACATCCTAAAAACTACTGAATTGTAGATTTATAAAAGGGTGGATTTTTTGGTATGTGAAGGATATCTCAAAGCTGTTATTAAGTGCACATACATACATAAACACAGGCTTAATCGAAGTTAGACAGAAATTAATTAGACCCTCAACTCTTCCATTCATCAGCTGGGTTATTTTGTGGATGGTGGCTTTTTATCAATAATGAATCTAGAAATCGAGAGCCCCCAGGATCCAGCCAATTATAAGGCTTCAGTAAGTAAGAACATTGCTGTTAAGAGGATGGACTCGGCAACCAAGCTGAGGGAAACCCTGGCTACATCACTTAGAAACGTCTGCCCTTGGCCACATTACTAATCTCTCTGTGCTAAAGTTTTCTCAGCTGTATGATGGGGGATAATAATTGCACCTACCTCATGAGTTTTAACTGAGTTAATATAAGTAAAGTGCTGGGAGCATTTGAGATATTTAAGACATCAGTATCTGAATGCCAAGAAAGTAATACTTTCTCAAACTTCATCGATTGCCCCAGCACTGTGAATTCCAAATGATAATTATTAAATTATAATGTTTATACTCAACCTTAAAGACTTTTCAATAGAGACATTAGAAAGTCATATTTACTGTACATGTACAAATGTAAACAAGTGATATTTATGTTAAGATGTGGGCCACTGACAAAGTCTGGCCCATCTATGGATGGTGTGTTCATATGGAAAATAGCAAGAGGCCCAGGGGCAAAGGCTAAGAAACAGTTTGATGTAGGTATTAAAAATCAGTTTGCATTGAAAACATTATGTTATAGTCATGTTTAAGATACTAGAATTTCCTTAAGTAACAAGTTAGCCTTCAAAGCTCATGGGGAGTGTTCAATAAAAATGTCTTTGTAGTGTTATGGTAACACATGAGTAATTTTTCAAAACCATTTAACCTGTTCAATTTTTTAGTCCCAAATAAAGCATGTCACTGTATTTCAGTGAGACCATTTTGATAATTAACTTTTAGACCACAAGATATTCTCAAATACTATAAATGTTAATGATATGACTGAAAAACTTTAATTAAGTTATTCCCCCTAGTGAGGAAAAAAAGTGCAGGAGGGAAAAGAGAGCTGATAAACAGCATATGGCTTATAAGCGGCAGGGTCAGGAATCAAACCAGCATCTCTTAAATCCTAGGTCCAAACTTCTCTCTGTTATACCAGAGCATCCCCAAAACAAAACCATATAACAAAACCTTAACAGTTTCATGGTTCACCGACCGCATGAAAGTAATTGTCTTTCTAGTATCTGTTGAGATAAAACAAAGACAAAAGGCTATATAAATTTAGTAGCACTCAATTATATTTTATTAAGCACATCAGTATCTCCATATATTTGAAAAAGTAATAATTAACTCAGCAGAATAGGTTAGCACAGCTACACCCCGTTCAAAACTCTTTTTCAGAATTCCCTCACAGTTTTCACCATCAGGGCACAGAACTGATTCCCTCACAGTTTTCACCATCAGGGCACCTCAGGGCACAGAACTGATGATTTGCTGTTTAGGGTTTGGTCTGCTTTATTTGAGGCACCGATCAGCTGTTACCTTTGAAATAGCCCAAGCACTAAAGTAGCTTGGGATATTGGCTTTAACCATCAATATCAATTCTTAGTGCAGTGGGAGGGGATTTAAGAGTTCATAAGGCCAGCTAGACTAGTTGTGCGAAGCCTAAAATGAGGCCAGCGCGTGGCATTTACCCCAGGATTTGGGTTAAACATTTTCACTTGTGGCCCCCAAATGACTACCAGCCTAGAGGATACCTAAGGATTGACAGAGCAGTTCGATAGGGAAGGAAAGAAACATTTCAATTAAACATTCACCATATGGGGGTTTCCCTGGTAGCACAGTGGTTGAGAGACCGCCTGCCGATGCAGGGGACACGGGTTCGTGCCCCGGTCCGGGAGGATCCCACATGCCGCGGAGCAGCTGGGCCCATGAGCCATGGCCGCTGAGCCTGCGCATCCGGAGCCTGTGCTCCACAACAGTGAGAGGCCACAACAGTGAGAGGCCCGCGTACCGCAAAAAAAAAACAACCATTCACCATAGCCAGCGGATCATAGACATTTTATGATGTGCATTAGGCATGGCTATGGGGAAATAATCTTAGCGGATTTCAGTAGTTCTTCCTCAATGACACAGTCATTAAAAAAACAGAACCAGGATTCTAACCAACCCAGCTCTGACTCTAAATCCTATGGTCTTTCTACTATACCATGCTTCTCTTCAACAGATCCATCCATATGGCTCTTTAGGGAACTAATGGGGTAACCTTCTAAGCCTACCCTCAGTCCTGTTAAATCGAAGCCAACCTGAAGTCACAGTTGGGGGACCTCAATAAAACTAATTCTTCCTACAGTAAGGGAAGTAGCCCCCCAGGATGGTCAAGGCTAGATTACGGAATTCTGCTGAGAGTTATATAGAGACTTGGCCTCCTGTACCAGGTTCAGTAATTGAATGTCTTGGATGAACTCACTTAAATTTTCGGTGCTGCAGTTTCCCCAACTATGAAATGAGAATTACCAAATAAAAAATGTGGCTCTTCAAACCTTCACTAGGTAACATAGAGAAGCTTCTCTATATGAAATTTCAAAAATCTGTAAGAATTTTAAAGAGAAATATAAGGTACCAGAAAAGCAGATTAAAAGGACCTAAATTTTGGAGAGGAGCAGCATTTTAAAATTTGGCTCAAAGGTAAGGACTTTCTGTCCTGGGTGTTATAATTAATTTCTCATTCGGACTAAGCTGGTTTGTTCCTCTAATCCAAATTAAAACAATGGCATATTTAATAGAGTTAAATTACCAAGAAGAAAATAAAAATTGTAACCAAAATTGGTAGCTATTTCACTCTTTGACCAATGAAGTTATTATTTCTGGAAATGTTATAGCACACCCAGAGATATAAATTTTGAAGTTTAAATTCTGCAATAGAAGCAACTTTAAACATAAAGTATAAAAAATAATGGTAAATAGTATTCAATGCCTGATGGACTCTGCGCTTTATAATATTGGTTTCTGTAGAAATTGAATCAATAATAAATAATCTCAGAACTAAGAAAAGGACTGCTAATGCATAGGTGGCCCCAGAGGAGCAGTCTATATATACCTACCCTTAGTAAATGAATTTTGTCATCCTTCCAAGTCGTTTTATGGGGGAGAAGGGAGCTTTCCTCCTATCTGGTTTGATTTTCTTTCATGAGCATACTTACCATTGCTTTTGTGTAGGAATGACTACGTACAGTAATTTTAGTTGTACTTGAGGCTAACCGCTAACAAATCGACACTGCTACTGAGTGACAAGAGGTTTATCAATGGAAATGTTACATTCTCAAATAGAATATTTTTAAATATACTATTTCTTATAAAACACTAGTATACACAGTAATGAGAAATTGTTGAGATTCAGGTAATTTTTCAAACGTACAGTTTCTGAGGGCACTGAGTATGTCATGTAGCCCTCAGAGCATTTTAATCTCCCAGACATCTTGGTGAATCTACTTAAATCCCACCTAAAGTATGCCTCCTTGCTCAAGTTTTCTTATTTCAAATATTGTCCCCTTTGGGGCAATACAGGCACTTGGTGACCAGAGTCCTTGGCAGAGGGCAAAACAGTGTCTGGGGATTCTCACTGGAGCCTTCAGGGAACAGCTGGGGAGGCTCTGGCCATGGAATGGAGCGGGGCCACTGGCAGGGTGGCCCCTTTGTTGATTTTTTCTCTCTTCCCCTTTGTTGATTTTTTCTTTTTCTGTGCAGGGTGACATTCCTCTCCCTCACATCACCCTCTTCTTGAAATCTTTTCTAATCCCCTCATAAAACCTGCTCTTGGGTGGGACAGAACTTTTCTACCCCCCCCCCCATAAGCACCAAGGAGCCAGGAACTCCGCTTCTACTTCATTAAAAAAAACAACAAAAAAATACGTGTAAGCATTCTGAAGTTTATGCACCCAAATTGTCGTGGACTGTCCTGACAATTCTGATAGCCTTTCTATAGGTTCTGTATATTGCTTCTAAGCTGTCCCTTCCTTCATGTCACTGGCCCTTAAAACTTCCAGATAGATAAATACGGAATTTAGAAAGTAAAAATGATGAATGAAAGCATTTTTATAAGAAATCAAATACTTTTTTTCTTGGGAAACATTCTAAATTAATTCAATAATCAGTTAAAAAAGAAAAGGAGGCCACTTATGGAGATTCATTTTGAAAATAATAGCTTTTTTTTTCTATTTTCGAAGACAAATTACTCTGAAAACTTTGTGAATACAAAGTTTTGTGAATCACTCTTATTTTACACAAGGCAGGGTCACACATCATCACTGGTTTGGCTAGTAAAATCACTCACTAGTCAAATATTTTGTTAAGGAATTGGTATCTATTAAATACATCTTTGTAATAGTATACCTTCTCCTTTAGGGTTAGGGCTGTTTACTTAGGCAGGGTCTCTCAGTGCAGATGGGACATCCCGTTTCAAGGGTTCTCTTGCATACTAATGATGAAAAAACAAAACACACACAGCACACAGAGTGGTGGCATTTCTTTCTTTAAACAACACTAGGGAGAGATTATCATACCTTTTTTTAAAATTTTCTAAAAAAGTATTGGGAGTATAAGGTAAACTACAACTAAAGAGAATATTCAATAAGAAAAGCTTGACCTCTGATCCAATTAAATATTTATTTCACCTCGTTGGACCTCAGTTTTCCTCACATGAGAAATAAGGAATTTGGATGAAATGATTTCCAACGTCCATTTCTGATTAGGAGACAGGTCTCATCCTAAGCATCAGAAATGATTCCTTTTGTTATCTGCCCTTGACTCAATATGACTGAGGAGACGTGTCTCTGTATGTAATTAATACAGCATTTCAATGGTCTTTCACAACACTTGAATGATAATATACCAAAATCTTAAAGACATTTGTAATTTAGGAGAGTTCAAATAAGTTTGCAGCTTCAAGGAAGCTTATGCATAATATTTCCAAGAGAAAATTAGAGTCGGGGATTCATTGCTTTCCCTGGCTATTAAAGGGATGGGTCGGCTCTCAGCTGTAGCAGTGGAGTCTCACGCCTATGTGAGATATAGATTTGCAGATCTGCATTACAATGCCTTACACATGACCTTTGACATTCTATTAGGATGTCTTTGGAATTAGGCTCGTAGAACAAAGATATGGTTCCTGATTTATTCATTGCTCTAAAAAAAAAAGGAAAACGAAAGAAAGAAAAGAAAAACCTTTGGGTGGTAAAGAGGTCTAGAAATTATTTCAAATCAGATACTCTTTTATATCTATAGTAATGGCTTCTCCTTGAACCATAAGCTTTAGTGTATCTAGGACGTCCTGATGTTACCAGGATACAAAATTTCCTCTAAGCCAATTAGAACTCCCGAATCTGATTAACAGAAAGAGGTCAGATACTAACAGCCTTCTTTATCTAGTTCTACAAACACCTTAATATTAACAAATATATATGTTTACTTTTACAGAACCATGAATTTGCTTATTTTATTAAGTAAATTTATTACAATTCCTATAAGAAAGGAAGTACAAAAAGAGGTTTTCCTTTATCAAAATATAGCGTAAAACTGCAGTGTCTGGGAAATGTTTCTTTGTTCTTCTAAGATTTGACATGTTTGTTCTTAATGTAAAGGTATAAATGGGCAATGTTCTTTTGCAAGGTTTAAATGAGGTTTTAAAATTATCTGTGAATGTAAATATTGTGATATACTTGCATAATTCAGTACAGCTGTCAAAATAGGATATTTCCTACAGTAAACAACATATATGTAAGTTATTAAGAGAGTTAAAAATCCACTACACTTTTGAGTATACCCTCACAAACATACAAGCAAGATGATGAAATCTGAGCGACAAGACCTGTTTGCCTGCGTAGACTAGCCTAAGGTCTTGAGTCTTCGGTAGAAGGGTCTTTTTGCTATATTAACTTAAAGCCTTCCCAAGTGCTTTAGTTACTTCACTGCTTACTTCCTTTTCCTTTTTTAAAATTTTCTCCTTTCTCTCTCTAGCATCACAGTTTCTGAGAGGATAAGCCAACTCAAATTGGGCCCTGGGAATTCTGTTGGTACCGGCACTTAAACAAGGATTAAGGAATGTGTCAGTGAAGGAAAAAAAAAAAGAAAAAAATAGAAAAGAGACTAAAATATACAAACTGAACTTCTTCAAACAAGGCAGCTATACCTCTTCCATGAATCAACTAAGAATAAAGTGAATAGTATTGTGGGTGACTTGTTTAGGCCAATAAGCAAAAACAAGGTAATGAAATCCATTCACCATCTCTCTTATTGCCATGATGTCACACAGAAGAAAAAACCTCATCAGCTCTTCTGCAGACTCAGGCTTCATGACGTCAGCAGAAGGCCTCAAGTCATTTACAGCATTTTGTTTACTCTGGAGCCATTTGATATGTATTAATACATGCAGCAGCAGCTGTCTCTTGTACAAGAGAAGTGTGCTCACATGAGCTCTCTCACCCAAACTGAGAACATAAGCACACTCTAATAGCAAAAGAGGCAGCTGCTGTTGCATGAATTAATATATTATAAGTTACTCTCTCATTTGATATTCTTTTTTAAATCCCACTCTCTTTTAGAAATAAAAATGCTCAAGGTTTTAAAAGAAATGAAAATTCTATAGAGAACTCATATTTTGGTAGATACCATGAAGAAAATTATGTCAATTTTAGTATGTTTTTAGGGATCGATTCATTTGTATACCAGAATTTTTAAAAATGAAGTATTTATTATTTTCAGAATTGAGGCATCTGGTGTCTTTGAAAAGCTCAAAGCAGTAAAAGAGAAGAAAAGGGGTTTCCTAATTCCAGTTCTGATGTAAGACTGACAGTGGAATTGTTCAATAGGTTATACATAAGACCGGAAATTAGCATTAGTATTTTATTTATTCCAATCACCTTCTCAATATAAAAATACTATTTTTATAAATACTTAGGTAAAATTGACTTTCAATCTACCTATGAGTTGGAAATAGTTAATGGAAGTATTCTAAGAGCTTCAGTAACTTAGGGATTCCTGACTCAGAATATAACCCTTACTCACTGCAGCCAAAAGGGTTCAAGAGTTGTTTATATTGCCTGTCTTTATGTCAATATATAGCTCAGCTACACCTACATCTGTACATTCTACTTTGTGGCATTCTAAATTACTAACAGCAAAAGCAGTTAATGCAATGAAACCCCAACATTTCTCAATAATCGAGATATTGATGATAATAGAATTTTTTGTTTTGTTTGGGGTTGGTTAAGTTTAACTTATTGTCTGTTCATTTGTTGTTTTAATAAACTGGTTTTTAGAAAGCTGAGAGAGAAATTCTTTTTAGACAAGTGGAGAGTTGGTTCCATTTCATTGATTCCTTTCAATTCCATTTTATAATTTCCTGTTCTTTTCAGTACTAAGGTTACATTTACATTTTGTAAATATTGTACTGTGTAGATCTTAGACTTCTAATTTTATGCATTATTTTATCATTGTAAAATATCTGCAAATGAGTCTTCTGTTTATCTAGGAATCTAAAGTATTTAATATCTTTTTTTATGTTATGCTAGCTCTGTTAACAATATGGCTCATTATTTAATTCAGAAAGAATTTAAAAGGTGTGAGGTTTGTAACAGAAAGTGCTATAGTGATTTGCATTGACCTAATTAGCTCATTTACATGTTGACCTTTAAAACCGTTGAAGTTTTATAAACCCAACTTGTGGTTGTAACTACTGTACCAAAGAGATCTGCGAATTGGGAGAGAAAACAGGGTAGGGTTGATAAAGAAATATTGATGATAAACTAAGGGGAGCACAAAATTAAAGTCATGTACTACCATCTAAATGAATTATATAAAGTCACCTTAGAAGGTGATATATTTTTATATAAATTTTTCAGAGCAGCCAATCAACCAACTGGACCTTTCTAATTGCTTATTTTTAAGTAAAAGTGGAAAAATAAGTATTTAAGCATCCAAGTTACAGTAGAATTTCATGTTTCTAAAATCACATCTAAATTTCTTGAATTATAAGCAAGCACTGAGTTCACTACATTCTCATAGACTTTGCAAGGATATTACTCAAAATTCAAAATCTTACAGAGAATGTAAACATGCATATATTTTAGAAATAGTACAATCTTACATCATTTGAAAAAAACATAAATTTTCCAGTGGATCTGCAGGAAAATGATATGGACAGATGAGTTTAAATGAATTCCTGCGTCTGAATTACCAGGAATGGTTATATTAGGCCACCCTTCAAAATGCATGCCTCCCACACACACACACCACCCCCCAATCATCCCTTTAAATACCATACTCACCTCCCTCATTCGTCCTCCCACTCCTGGCCTTTTTGCCTACTCTTTCGCTGAAACTCCTGTCCCAGTGAATCTCCCCTAAAGCTCCAAGCATGAGCTTTCCACAAATGCCCTTCTTCTAGCATTTCTAGGTTGCTGGGTCACCCACGTGGGCCTCTCAGGTAAGGGCTGCTTTCCTCCTGCTTTCTGTGCTTTCCCCACAGAATTTGCAGAATGAGGGGTAGCCCAGGAAAGAATAGTCAGACTTGTTCTTGCTGCCTCCGGCCCTGCTTCCTTCATAGTAAAATATCTCATTTGATGTTTACACTCCTGTGAATATGTGACACTCTGTATTTCCATGTCACTATTATACAATATTTCCCTAGTCACTTTCTAGAATTTATTGAAAAGTTGAACAACTCCATCTTTTTCTTCAGCTCTCTTCTTGGGCAAGTTTAGAGTCTATGTGGATTACCCAAAAACTTAGATTGAATTCCTTGACCTCCTCAAAGCAAATGCCTTTTTGCCTTACTCCATTTCAGCCCCACCCTCCCATGGCCTTATTTTGGAACTTGTCAACACCCGAAACTGCCTGAAATCTCAAGCTCTGGTGTACAAGGCCACCTACATACTTCACGTTCTTCATACTCTTGGTGAGCATCCCCATTCCTACAGCTTCATCTATGAACCAGGCTTAACTTCTCCCCTCAGTTCTACTAGCTTGGAGACATTTTTAACGCGAATGCTCCAGGAGCCCTTGACATTTATCAGGACGCCAATGAAATTCTATGTGAAATGATAGTACAAAGGCATACATTGTCTCCAGAAGCCAGCTCCTCTGATGTTCATGTCTCCCTTAATGGCATGACAATTCTCTCAGTTACAAAACATTACATTCACCTTTGATTCATCCCTTCTTCTTTTGAAATAACTCTTGGATACCTCTCATTTTTTCAATACCAACTGCATTACCATAGCCTCTATCACCATCGACCTAGAGAGAAACAATTGTAATAACCTCCTAAAATTTCTCCCTATCTAGCATCATGATTTCCACACAATTCAGTAAATATGTGTAAATTCATGCATGCATGCGTGAACGTGTCCTCCCCAGAACGAACGCATCCTGTTGTTGTTCAAAAACTTTATTAATTCCACTTGCTAAGGAACAAAAACGGTCTTTAGCCAAATATTCGAGTTCTTCTCTTGTCTGACCCCAAGCTTTTTTCTAGCCACTTCTCCTTTATGCACAATTCACTCCCACTCAAACACTTCCCTAAGCCAGTGAGTCTCAAAGAATGGTCTGCAGACCATCGGTATCTCCTTGGGAACTTGTTAGAAATGAAATTTTGGTGGGGGGACCACCCAAGACCTGATGAATCAGAAACATTGGGTGATTTAGATGCATGCCAAAGTTTGAGATTATGTTTTCAGCACCACATGCATGTTAATATCATTTTTTGCACTTGTAATATCCCCCCTCTACTTTCCTTTTTATAAAAATTATACTCCTGTATTTCTAAGCTCAAACCAAATGTTATCTTTTCTCTGAAACCTTCCTTGCTTTTCCAGTAGCATCTACTTGATAATTCTGCTTAATGGTCGCTTCTCTGAACTCCCACATAAGGTGAAGTTCTTTATAAAGTGTTAATGGCACTCACAGCATACTATGGGTAAGCTATACTAACTATGCTTACTTACTCCCCTCTCATTCAGCCCATACCTCACTAAAATCTTGATTCACCACCGATTATGTCACTGACGTGGTTGCTCTAAAGTCACCAATGATTACCCAATTTACCTAAATCCCATGGATTTCTTTTTCTTTTCTTTTTTTTTTTTTTTTTTAACCCCTGACTTCTCTGGAGCCAATGTGCATGGTGGGCCACACCCTCCTTCAGGAAAATTTTTGTCTCTTTGAATTCTGTGATGACTTCCTCTCCTGGCTTTCCTCTTAATTCAACA
Source organism: Lipotes vexillifer (assembly GCF_000442215.2). Taxonomy (NCBI): domain Eukaryota; kingdom Metazoa; phylum Chordata; class Mammalia; order Artiodactyla; family Lipotidae; genus Lipotes; species Lipotes vexillifer. The sequence continues at coordinate 87,238 of NW_006773723.1, forward strand.
GCCACTCCTTCCTGATCTCTTTTGCAGATTCTAACGCCTCCATTTTTCTCTGAAAAGTGGCTGCTCCCAATGAATTAATTCTTAGTCCTTTCTTTTTATCACTCGGTGTACTCTCTTACATACTCTTAGTTTAAGACCATCCAAGACGCGTAAATCTGTCTCTCTGCCTTAGCACTCTTAGATGCCTGATAGAAACTTCTAACCATCTAATATCTCTATCTTGATACCCCACCAGCATCTCAAATTTAATATATCAAATTCATAGTTTTCATCTCCCCTCCTGTATCCTGGAAACCTTGGCTTTATCCTAAACTCCTCCCGTTAACTCATCGCATCCCCAATTTGAAACATCTTTTAAGCCAAAGAAATGAAAATTTTGTATCTCTATGTGCATTTCTCCCAATAATTCAGTTTCCATTGTCTCATTCAGGCTTCAACACTGTTCATCTCCTAGAGGGTCTCCTCTTCTTTCAGCAAGGCTGCCATCTTCAGCCCCCTCCTCAGTCTTTCTTTCACAATGTTTCAAAGTACTTTTTCAAAACTGCAAATCTGATCATGACACTTCCTTTCCTAAGACCCGTTAGGAGTTTCCCACAGCCTTCAGAACACAATGCCTTAGCTTATCGCTTTAGATTTAAAATGGACTATAGCTCCCACTGATTTGTCTCAGCTTATCACCCGCGAATCTTTGCTCAACGATGTCACTGTCCTTCAAATTTCCATTTGTCCCTTTGCCTTGTTCTTTGTCTAACTAATACATACTCACTCACTTGAGAAGTACTCCTGGATATCCCTCCAATGCCTTATTTTATTGTCCTTCTATGCTTCTATATAGCACTTTAGGTATGATTTTTGTCATAGTTTTCCATGTACTCTAATTTCCTTCCTCCACTCCTAGATTGAGATCTGCCCAGGGCAGGGAATGTGTTTCATTAGACATTGTAGCCCTAACTCCTGGCAGAAAGCCAGCTTCCTAGAAAACCCTCACCAGATGTTTATTGAATGAATGAAGTCACATGAGTACAGTGATGCTATCGTAAGTTAGAGGTATAAAGCTTTCTAAAAGGCAAGTAACTCTGAGTATACTATATTCACTAAGGTAATTAATTAGTAGCCATATCAATGATTTCTGCCCAATTTATTAAACAAATTTCTGATCCCAAATATTTCAAAATTAAAAGGTGCCAATTATCTGTATTTTGAGATGTGGATTAGAATAAGGATACTGTGAGCCTTAAGAAGCCTAAACTTTATATTTCATCATGTTGTTTCAACAAAAGTGTACTACAGGCTTTGGTAATAGGTTAATAGTTCACATCTATAAATAAGCAATCAACGCTGCTGAGGCCAAAGCTTTGATGTATCAAGGTTAAAGGCAAGCTCCAATCCAGAAGGAATCATGATCTCTATCCATTTATCTATCTATGTATCTATCCATCTAGACAGGTTTGTCTATCATCAGTAAAACTGAAACTTAACAAGTATCCTAAGATAACACACACAATTGAAAATAGAGATGGCACTTTCATGAAACGCTGGTGATGGCAACTCAATGATGGAGTCTGTGAACGTGTATCTCCCTCACTATACTGCCTAGGGAAGAAGTTGTAGGAAGAGTCTCATGATTAAAGTCTGTCCCCCATCCAACTGCCAGCAATAGGTACATTTAAATTTCTCACTTGTACTTGGAACAGGGCTACAGATTAAATAGGTACAATTCAGCCAATATTTACAAAGCACATACTACGTGCCAGGCACTTTTTGGCTACTGAGAATTTAACAGTGAAAAAATTTGTTAAGAACACAATCCTCATTGTAACATGGAAACAGGACTTAATCAAATAACTAAGGTTTACATCACATACTGACCATTTCCTAGAGTTAGTGCATTTCCAGGACCACTCATCCATTACCTACCTGTACTTCAGGATGACCATTTCAGTCACGTCAACCTAGAGACGGTCAAATATATGAATCCTCAGCCTCTTACATTGCAACAAAATCCTGCTGTATTTTATGTTTTATAGGTATTTAAGTCCTATAATTTTAGCAAGACCTAAACTTGTGCTTTCTTACTTTATTAGAGAAATGATAAATTATTCGTTTTTTACCATTCAGTGTCATCACTTTAATAGATTCACAGGTAAGTAGCGAAGAGCAGTGATTCCAGGACTGGAAACTAGGAAACGTAGAAAGAGGAAGAGATGCAGTAAAGCTAATGTGCATCCACATTAACCTCTTCTTACTTTGCAAAATAGGTAACTCATTCCCTGATTTGGGACTGCTTTCTTTTTCTGAGTCCGTGGGTCCCAGAATGCCCCTGAGTTCAGAGGACCATCTTGTGTAAGTGTCACAATGGTCTTCAAAAGGCAGAGGTCTCTGTATGGGTGATTGCAGAAGTCCAAATAGAATTTTAAAGAAGTCAGCCCTTCTCTGGGCAGGAGGAAGATTCTCTCAAAGGTCAGTTAATATTTCCTCATGTTCAAGTTTGTAAAGACCTCCTCATTACAGCTTCTGATTATATTTATCACTACGCACTAATATTAAACCAAAACAGGATAATAGCAAATTTCAAATGAAGATCTTTAGAGTCAGGATCACCAGCTTTACACTCAAGGCTATAAAACAACTCAGCTATTATTTTTCTCTCATATTCTTAGACCATGAAGACTAAATAAATGCAATAAACAAGTGGATGTGGTGTACCATGGCATGGATTCAAAATATATTCTTTCATTAAAAGTAAACATTTACGTATTAACAATGTACAACATTGGAACTCTTTCTAATGGGAGTTAGGAAGATTGTCTGTTCTAAACACTGTAGAAAGGAGACCATTCCAATAGTTATGGTGAATGCTGAATTCCTACATGACACATACCAACACATCCAGTCCTCAAGGAAAACAAGTGCTTGGAAATAGATTCCCCAATTGGAAGGGTACAGCTCTCTCAGGTTTTTAACTCTGGAATTAATACATGGCATTTTCTTCTGAGGGATCAGGCCTGGACGTGATTATATCCATTGGATATATCGTAGAAAATGGACCAGCAAGGTTTCATTTAGGGACAATCCAGTCAAATTAACCTAAGAGATCAACTCAATCTCACCCATCTTGCTTTTCAGCCCGCAGAATCATTTCTTCATTAGTCAGACTTCTACTTTTTTTCTATAACTTTGTTCTATAACTGATGCTCTTTTTATGTGGATACCACTTCAGAGGGTGTACAAGCAAAATAGTGGAAATGAAGTTGAACCCAGTCAAATTTGCAATTGGTTAGTAGCTCTAGATTTCAACGGGGAATGAAGTTAAAATCACTTGCTTTAAAATGAGCCTTGGTAATTCGTTGTAAAATTTAATTGTCCATGTTTTCCCTACTCCCAGTTACCAAGGTTAAACAAAAACTTGTTGTATTTCTTTGATTATCCATCTTCCTATTGGGGGAGGTGAAGAAAAAAGGCACATTTGCAACTAAACTTCAAAAAAATTGAAGGTTCTGAAACTTTTATAAATACCTTTTAAAATATCGTATTCCAGCAGCTATAAACTCAAAGTTAAAAAAAACACAACAACTCCCTTTTTCCTTCCAAAGAAATGTTTTTTCCACAGTAACCAGTGTTCTATTTATAATTTTTTATTCATGTATCACATATATAGCCTTCAGTTATTCTAAATTCCTAAAATTTTAGCCTACTAAAGTCTCATTTGGGCCAGAAAAAAAAATTCAAGGCATCAACTTTATTTCTAGGAATCTTAAGCAATTCTTAAAATATCACAATCAATTTAATTTTTGAGGAGCCATTATTAAATAAATAAAATGAATTTAAGATACTCATTCAATGACCCATTGTCTAAGTAAGCTATTGACCATGCTGTTATCATCTGGGACTCAAATTAGTACCCCTCTCATATCTTGCAAGTAAGACCAAACAAACAATTAAGTTTTTAGTCCAACAAACTGCTAGAAGCCAAGCGAACACAGAAAGTAAAGAATATTCCATTCTGTTCTCGAAGAAGCTAGTCAGGAGGAGCATTAGAGATACCGGATGGTACTAGCTTAATTCAATTCAATTCTATTTAATTCAATTCAGCACATATTCAGCACCTCCTATTTGAAGGGGCCAAGATAGTGGATCAGGTCAGACGTTTAGAAATCCAGACTTGGAAAAGACTTTGGAAATCATCTAGTCCATTGTGCTTCAAGCTTCATTCCAAGGCAGTACCTGAAAGAGCCCTGAAAGAGGTGACAGGAAGGCTAAGTGGGGGAGGTTCTGAATGAACTCCCTTCCCTCTTTGGCAGGAGATGCTTTGCTTTAAACTGTTATATACTGCAGTACCAAATAAGATTTTAATTCTAAAATGTTATTGTTACTAAAGAAGTTTGAAAAATCTCTAATTTAGCCCATTGCCCAAAATGTACAGATGAGGAAACTGAGATGGAGAGTTAAGTCACTGCCAAGGTCTTCATAAATGCTTTATGGCAAAATTAGAAGCTCCAATTAATACAGTTTTCAAGTCACCACAGAGTCATGGAACCTAGGTCAGTGTCTTGTAAGGGTTTAAAGAGTTTAAAAAAGATTTGCAGGAAGATAGCTACCTAGCTAGCTAGCTAAATTGATAAGTTATATCCAAGAGATTCTATCTTCTTCTTTATAGCACATTGCAAGACTCTCATTGACAGAAAGCACATGATGGAAACATTATATCAATTGCATATATCCTTAGGCTCACTCCGAGCCTTAGGAGAGGTAAAATGAAGGGAACAAAACAACAAGTATAGAATATGAGATCCAAAGTTTGAATTTAATGGGAAAGCAAAGAGAAAGCCTCCAAAAGAAAATAAGAAATGGTGTGTGTATTGGTTGTATTGCAAATGGAATGGAGAATAATGAAAGGAGTGCTGAAAGCCAAACTGAGGGTGGAGATGGGGACCAGAATAAGAAAAAGAATTTATTTTGAGAGGAAAATAATATTAATGGCCATAATAATAATAACAACCAAAATGTTAAGTGCATATCAAATGTGTACATATCAACACATTACCTAAAAAACTCTTTTTGTCTTTATATATTATTATATGTTTCAGACATTTTGTATACCAGACCACTTTAATGGCCTACTATCTACAGAACATGCACATTCTGCTGTTTTTCCAGTTGAAATGGGCATGCACAGCACATGATTCTACTAGTGATGGACCTTTATGATGTATTTGGCTGGATGACAGATGCACTTGGTATCTAAAGAACAAAGAAAAGCTGTATAACTCATGCTGGGATATTGAACCTTAGACTTTAATCTCATTAGCCTGAGCTAAGTAGCTTCATTTCCCCCAAGTAAATAAGACCTACAGAGAAACTAAAAGTTCACCCTAAATTTTTTTTGCATGCTTCGGAGAACAAGAACACGTTATAAATATGCATAATTCAAATTAACCTAAAGTAAATTCGATATGCTACTCACAGTTATAGCAAATCTTAGATTTCAAAATATCATGAAGTAACAAATAGGAAGATAAACAAATGTGGTTTATTGTCTACCCCTACCCATTTTCTCACCCTGGCGTCAGCCATCACTTCCATCTACCTGGCCTGTATCTCCCAGGTAGATGTTTCTATGATTGCCAATAAAAATCATTATTTTCAATTTCCCCAGTTACCCACCTTTCACTTTGAGATGGTCTCATTCTGAAATACACAGAGGAGGTAAATAAGATGATAACATAACCTTAAGAACACGAGAGGTGGTACCAGAACAAGAATGTGAAATACAATAAAAAGGTTTTTTAAAAAAATTTAAAAAAAAACACGATAGCTTTAATTCTAGATTTATATAATCTGAAATTGTAGACGAACATTAAAATGAAATGTTACACCTGATGAACATTATGCGGCAAAGGGAATTCAAATGCACATTGCAATATATTAGTTTACCCTACAGGGGAAAAAAAGCAACAGAAAAATTATGAGCATCACAAAGGCACAAAGCTCACTTTAGGTAACTGAAAACAATTGACAAAACTTATTCATAATTATTGTAACTCTATTTCTCAGTTGACGAGCATGCCTTGGTGGCCTATGTAGCTTAATGCCAGATTGATATTTAATACCACTGTAGTGACATATCTTGTTAAGACAGAGTATAATGGGATTGCCCAAAAAGTTTCTTCAAATAACAAACCTTTGTTTTTATCTGAGACATTCCATTAACTACACATTCTCCAGAGAATAGCAATATTTAAATATGTGACGTTGTGTCACATGAACACGATCTTTTTTTGTGAAGAAGCATGTATTAAGTCTACTGGAGAGGAATTCTTTATGAAAATATTTGGAATTTCCCCACTCATCCCTAGCTCAAACTTTTAAATAAGAGTTTGATAAATCATCTTTTCAATTGAGAAACATTTTTCTAATATCTTTCAGGAAACTTTTAATTTCCTATATATCCACAGTTCTCTAGTCAACAGCTCGGATAACAAAATGCACGTTCATTAAATTCATGGCACCAAGTTGGGCATACCGTCTAATACTTTGAGAGACAGTATTATCATTTCAAATGACCTCAACATCTTGTAGAGATCAGAAACAAAAGGTAAAGAAGACAAATTGAAATTCAAAAGGCAAACCCAGTTTCATAGAACCAGATGTGGATGTGGGGAATAAGTAAACAGGTAATGATTCTGGTAGAACTTTATCCACAGTATTGGAGAATTAGAAATTGAATGATATGATAAGGAATGCAGGGATCATTGAGTATTCTGTTATTGCATCTGGTCAGGGTTGGGGCTCTCCATATCAAGATGATATTAAAAAACTCATCCTTTAGAAGGAGAAATATCTACACCAGGGGTTGGCAAAATGTAGCCTGCCTGTCAAATCCAGTCTTTTGCCTGCTTTAGTAAGTAAATAAATTTTTATTGGGATACAGTCACGCTTATTCATTTCTGTATTGTCTTTGGCTACTTTCATGTCAAAATAGTGGAATTGAGCAATTACTGCTGACTGCGTGGCTCACAAAGTACTTATTTACAACCTGGACCTTTACAGAAAAAGTCTGCCAATCCCTGGTCTAGACACTGCATACACACCAACATTATCGTTGGAATAGCAGGTTTGGTAAAATCTTCCAAATCATTCCAACAACAAGCATTCCATCTATAGAAGCACTTCATCATTCATTTTGCTACTGCATTCTACCTTACTTCATAAATTTCAGATTTTCTCTTCCTTCGTATAACACAAAAGTGATATGTCTTAGTGAGCCAAAAGCATCAACTTTGTGCTAAGTTCTGAATGATCTTTAGTTGGCTTCTCTCTTCTCTAATTCTTTTCATTATCCTGGTCACTTCTAGCATTTATGTAGATGACACAACATTATAGCTTCAAAGTCCTTGACCTACTTATCTTCAAAACTCTTGCTCACCTTTTTTGAGACATTTTTGCTCATATACAAGGTAGAAATAAAAGTGCCAATCACCTCAGATTGTTTGGAGAATCAGTGAAATAAAGTCCAGTAATAGTCACATGGCGATTTAAAAACTAAAATTAGAGAGGACCCAAGGTATCAGGGTGTGGTACAATGACTCCTGTGGCTCCTTTCACCACTATTCCTCCTTGTCTTGGTACCCCATCTTGTCTTGGTACCCAGGGATGCTTCCATACACCTACTATCTGTTTATAACACATATTTCTTACCTTCATGCTTCAATGAAATCTACCTTCGTTCTTTCCACCTCCACCCTTAACCCCACTTAGTTCTCAAATTTCTAGCTGATATAGGACTATCATTCAACCCCCTGCCATTTCTCCACTCCCGATGCCCCCCCGAATAAAGTAAATAAATAAATACATGAAACAGGAAGTTGTGTTGGAATTCTCCAAATCCCACTGCCATTTTCATATCTCTACTTTTATATGCCTATCCAAATTCTCTTCTCCTTCAAGTCCAGTAACATCATGCTATACTATTTCCTATTTTCCTTTCTCATTGTAATCTGCCAATTACAAAAGTAAATCCTCAGATTTGGTACTGCCTCACATTCCCTGTATCCTATCTTCCAGCATCAACCTAGCAGATTTTATCAACCATGCAAATAATAAATTCAATCATCTATTACCAAAATTTCTGGAGCTTCTCAACTCAAACGGTCTCCTCCCAGTTCAGTCATACACTTTTGTGGTAACTTTGAATTTTGTTATCAAAATGTGTGTCTGTCCCATTTCTGAAATATTTGGCTCCAACAGTTTATACTCAGGTCACAACTTATATCCTCCCATTTTCTCAACCCCTCACTTTCACTTCATCTGCTCAAAACTCACTAAGATGTCAAATAAATTTAGATCCTCTATTCTTTCCCAGTCTCTCATCCTTTGCAGCCTCTAGTTTCATGTCTTTTCCCATCTAGCACAGACATCACACTCCATCATAAAATCTTTATCACCAAATGTCATTTTGCCACATTCACTACAAATCCTCATTCTGCAATAAATCCAAACATCTATCTCCTGGGGATGGGCACCAACGACAGTCTCTGTAAGAATGGACCCAGTAGAGAGAGGGAGCAGATCTGGGGAACAAATGATACAGTAGGCATGTTTTTTTCTCTAACCAACTAATCCTCTGAGTCCTAAGTTTGCCATTGTTATTCTGCTAATAACATGGATGGTAAATTCGGGTTCATTGTTGACTCTTTCCATACTCTCACCTATTATATTTATCACTATCAATATCTACATCGGTTGATTCCTTTATGTTTTTCCTGTTGTCACTGAAATTGCTTTTATCATTTAATATTTAAATCATTGCAAAATATTTTAACTCATTGCTTTTTCCTCGCCTCTTACCCAACACTGCCACATTAAATTTCTTAAAGTAATACATTGTTCATATCTCTATAAGTCTCAAAAGTCTCCAGTGGATTCCTTTGGCATTTAGAATTAATTTCATTACCCTTGGCCTCATACTGAGGAGTTCCAGAATCTGTTCAACACACCCATATTCCAAGTTGTAAATACCCATCATGCTCCTATATATTGCTTATGCTTTTAAACCATTCCACAACATATTTTGCATCTACTTTTCTAACCTTCATGCTTTTACTCATGTTTTTCTGCTACCTGAAGTGTTTTCCACCTTTTCCTCATCATCTCTGCCTTGTGAAATTCTTCCTATCATTCAAAGACCCTTCCAAATGTCACCTCTTTCATAAGGTACTTCCCACACCTGAACTGTCCCTCTCACCTCTTGTCCCTATAGCCCCTTGCTACAGAAAGTGTGGTTTCTGAACCGGCAGAATCAGCATCCCCTTGCAGCTTATGAAACTGCAGTATCTCTGGCCCCATCCCAGACCTACTGAATCAAATTCTAAATTTAAAAGAAGAATCCCTAGGTGATTCATATGCACACAAAAGTTTGCGAGGCACTGCAGTAGTACAACTGCCATGTGGCAGCTATTACAATGGTGCTTGCATTACTTTGTATAGTAATTTTAGTTTAAAAAAAACATTAGGGCATTTGAGTAAAAAAAAAAACAAAAACAAAAAACAAAACCTAGTTCCATTCCTGACTCCATCTACCTACATTATATTTGGGAAGTCACTTAATTTCACTAAAACTCAGCTTCCTCTGCAAAAATGGAGAAAATGATACCTAACTTGAAGGAGTATTTGAAGATTAAATGACATTCCTTTTGTGAAAGCACATTGCACAGGATCTGGTATGTATGTTTGATTAACATTGATTTTATGTTTTTTTCCTTCCTGCTAGAGTGACATTTCTCAGAAGGGAGGAATTGTGTTTTACACATTTTTGAGGTTCCCCAATGACTCAGGGCAGTGTTAGGGTCTCCCTTGGAAAACAAGCTCCAAGAAAGCAGGGAGCTCTGCTGCTTGTTTACTACTCTATTCGCCCCTAGAATGTGCTCAATAAGTGTGGATTGTGAGGAGGAAAAAAAGGCTTTCTAGTAAATGATTATTGCTTGAGAAAGGCATTGCAATATAGGACATATAAAAAAGAGTTAGAAATCATAGATTACTTAGTCTGGAAAAGAAAAGCCTGGGATGGCTTGAATAACTGAATTCTAACATTAACTTATTAAGAGAAGAAGAAACTACTATTTCTCAAGATGGTATGTGAGAGAACTACATGAATTTTTGGACCATTGTATCCATAGCATCACCATTTATTTTACAGAAAAGAAGATATATACAAAAGTATGGTCACATATGAGCTAAAGGTATGACATTGCTTTTCCTCCCATTTTCAGTTTCCCAAATGTGACTATGGAAGGTGGGGCTGAGTTGAAGTTACCGGTGAGGTCAAGAGAAGATGGGAGAGATTTGCTTCTGTCCAATAGGAATTTCTTTAGGAAAATAAGAAGTAATTTCCTACAGAGACTGCCAGGCCTAACTCAATGGGAGAAAGAATCTTAAAATGTCTCTTACTTTTTGCCAAGTAATTCTTCAGATTAAAGTCAAAATAATCGAACAATGATAAAAAATGATTCTTTTCTAATAAGGGTTCTTTAAAAAATAGGTCATTGTAAAATGCTGTAATATTTTCTTTCCTTGGGACCTTTGTTAATCAGACTGACCTTGACAGATCTAGATTTGCTGTTAAGAGTTAAATTATTCCTTCTAGCTTTTCAACCGAGAATCCTGTGATTCTGTATTCCAGTAGGCCTGAGCTGCAGACACTTTAAAACATACAAATAAGTTGATTCCCTTTGTTTCCACGTCCTTAATTCAATGGACATCAGCAATTAACTTCATTCTCTTTCTCTAAGAGTTTTCTAGATTCCATGAACTGTGAGAGTTCACATCATGTCCATTGTCCTAAGTACATTCTTAACCCCAAATCAGTATATTTTTTCTTTAGCCCATCAGGGCTTGATATGTCATTTCACAGAATGTAATTTCACGTAAACCATACAAGACCTTTAACGTTCCAGTGACTGCATCAAATGTTACGGTAAGTTTTTAAATGACTGAATAATTTGGGGACCCCTGTAAAAATATAAAATAACAAAAGGATGTGAGGGGGGAAAAAAATGAATTGCTTAACACAAAGGGTTAAAGAGATTTTTTTTCCTTTTGTGCCTGGGAAACCTCTCTGTGTCTTCGTAACCTCTATTTTACCTCTCCTTTTCAGAATTTAATATTACATCATCTACAAAAAGCGAACTGTCTTGAGACCTATACCTTTACATCATCAATCATTCCCCAAACCCCACAAATTCAATTCTAGAAACGAAGAGTAATGTAGACCTTTATTGTACATTTTCCTGAAGGGGAAAGCAGAGTTTACACAAAGCGCTGATCTGTGCTAAAGCCGTACATGCCGAGTAGAGTTTCGCCAGTGCAACCTCCGAAGCCCCTCTCTCTGCCCCTCGTGAGCACACCCTCTCCAGGCAGCCTCCACACTGCCTTGTCTCTCTTCCTCCACCAGGCACCCTACCCGCGGTCCCTTCTTCCAACACCATCCTCTGCGCAGTGTAGCCATGCCTTATACTCTGACTCTTCCTTACCAAGGATCAGCCTCCTGAAGAGCTGGAAAATACACTTTTGCATACATGGCAATTGAACTCAAAAACCAAGAAACATTTATAAAGTACGTATAACCTGTGTGCAAAGTCGATGTCTAAGTGCTAGGTAAAAAAAATCAATTGTGGAACAAAGAACATTTGCATAATTTGGGCCCCCTAAGAAGGTTATGGAGTACATGTTTGTGTTCCCCCCAAATTTATATGTTGAAACCCTAACCCCCAATGGGGTGGTTTTAGGAGATGGGGCCTCTGGGAGGTAAACAGGTTTATATGAGGTCATGAATCCTCATGAGAAGAGAAGTGTGTCCTCATGAGAAGAGAAAGAGGCCAGGGCCCTCTGTCTCAGTCAGGTAAAGATACAGTGGAAAGGCAGCCAGCTGTAAACCAGGAAGAGGGCCTTCACCAAGAGCCCGCCTATGCTGGCACCCTGATCTCAGACCTTCAGTCTCCAGAACTGTGAGAAATAAATGTGTGTTGTTTATGTTACTTTGTTATAGCTGCCCAAATTGACTAAGAAAAAGAACATGCAATACAGTTAAGATTTTGTTTTAAAAGGTGGGGTGTCAAAGATACAATTAAACGTTGTAGAAGTGCTCAGAAATAAATGACAAATTTTAGTGGGGGGACTAGGAAATGCATGTGCGAGAACAAGACATTTAAGCTATGAGCACAACTTCAATTAAGCATAAAATGCATTTCGGACTGAAGAGAGATGATAAACGTAGGCAGATAAATGTGAAAGCACATTATGTGTTTGGGGAGTATCATATTGACATTAAGATAACAGAAAAATGAAGAGCATAGGGAAATGGGAGGATGGTGGGAAACGAACTTGGAAAGTGACTTGCAGTCCGTTCAGTCAGTAAGCAAATAATAATTGGGTGTCTACAGTGTGGCAACCATACCACGTTAGGGGCTAGGGTATAAGGTGAGCCAAGGCACACACACAATTCCGGCTCTCATGTGGTTATGTCATAACATAATGCCGTAAACGAATAACTGTGAACTGTGACAAGCAAATGAAGGAGGGGTTAACAGTGTGAAGGCACGTTGTATGGGAACCTAGCCTACCTGAAGGCTCGCTAAAATCTTCCTTGAAGAGGGATATTAGAGTGAAGATCCCAAGGACTATATTTCATCACAAAAAGAGGTGAGAGGATAAGAACATTCTAGGTAGAAGGAATAGCACATTCGAAAGGGCATGAAAGGATGACACTAGGTAAACAGGAAAGAAACGATGCATGACCCCAAGTCTATCATCGGAGGTCTGTGGAACCACTGAAGACGATGGGTAGCACTGATCTGAAAAAAAGAAACTTTTTCCTGGACCAGAAAAGTCTTTTAGGTTAAAGACTTGGCGTACAAAGGGTATCCCATTTAGCATACTAGATGCACTTCTAGAAACGGAAGGACTGATTCAGCAATAACTGAATCATCCTTATAGAGACATATGCTCTCAGCCTCATCTAGATAGACAGAGGGAGAGAGTCACTTTTTCGTCCTCTTCAAATCTCCTGAAATCATGGCATTCCTCCAGCCACACGTGCTTGTAACTACAGTTTATGTAATGGTTGGCCAGTACTTCCATGCTGTGCTGATGTTTTTGATATCCTTTATAAAACAAAAGCACTAGTCCCTAATTGCCTGTGATCTTTATCTGGCTCTCCCTACCATTTCATTAAGCTCCTTCAGCCGCTTGCAAAAATTAATCTTTATGCTTGGTAATATATCTTTTGCTTGATTTCTTTTGGGGGGGTGGCAGGCCCATTACATTTTCTGGCAGCCATCCTGAGTCAAAATTATTCACAGGAATATATAATAATGGCAAAAAGAGAGACTGAAGTTGAGAGCATCTGCAGTATGGTACGCTGACACTCATTGGCTGAGACAGCAAGTATAGCCCAGATTGCCACACTAGCTCTTATTGGCTGAGAGATCCTGCTAGCACACAAAGCACCTCCAGACAGTTTATAGCTGTACTGTACGTGAATGAGTATACATATAGGTTACTTTTAGAAAAAACAGTATTTAGAGACAAACAGCACTATAACATGTCAGGTCCTTATAACAAATCAGGACATTCAACTGAGCTTATATATATTAGTATGGATACTTTGTAATGATACAATCCTATGGTTTTTTAATGATTGGCAATATTTTTGTATGTTAGTAGAACTATAATAACTAACTTAGTGCATTTAGGAGAACATGGTTTGGTACATAAAATATATGAAGGCATTAGTAAGGTGAGCTAGAAAAGGAAGATACTCTATTCCTGCAATCACAGAAATGACAGCTCCAAGTTGAGCAAAGATCCTTGCAGAAAAAAGAACGGCATGGTGTCACTTCTGGTAACTTCTGTTACAAGATCTGCTCCTCAAGCTTATAACATTATAATGAGCAAACACGTATGCAAATGTGATAACTAATAGTCAGAGGCAGAGTAACATGTGACCATGTGAGAGTCACATTCAGGGGAGGGAGGTGGAGTACAAGGGCTTTGAATAAAGAGAGAATAAAAAAGTGAGATAACAAAACAGGCAACGACTTGAGCGATAAATATAGATGAATCCACAGAGCCTGGAATCTTGGGAACTTTGGGGTTTTTTTGTGCAGAACACTAGCTTGTTCATTTTCACTAAATGAACAAACTCTGGACAGAAAGTCAATGGAACGTTAACTCTCTTGGACGATAGCAACTGTGGCATTTTTCTCCTTTGACTGTCCCCCTCACCCACTGACATAGCCAAAGTCCAAGCCAGGCCAGGAGACTTAGGGTAAGAAAGTCAAGGGAAGGAAGTTAAGGCAGTAATATACATGTTTTGGAGGAAAAAAGATCCAACTTCAGCGTGGAAAAGGGATTTAAGAGAAGGCAAGAATGGATTAAAGGAGGCCAGTAAAGAGATTAAGACAGCAGCCTAAGAAGATGGTTTCTTAGAAGAGATCATTTCACGTCCTGGTAAAAAGTTCTAGGCTTCCTTTGTCATCCCTGATCGGTCATTTTGAAGTTCCACTGCACAACAAAACCGGGACAATTTTTCCTAGAACCACAGCTAAAGGTCAAGAAGAAACATCTGCTTCATTTCCCCACTCCACACTACTCCAATCCGTTGCCCTCTGACAATCCCAGCCATTTGTAGACTCACATTCTCTGCCGCGCTTCCACTACCTGCTTTCAGGGCTGCCTGGCAGCTCTCCAGCGCCTTGGCCAGTGCTCAGGGTGCCAGCTTGATGGGCAGCTCTGGCATTCCACTCTCAGGTAAGCAGCAAACAATGATCAAATGCCTCGTGCGCACCTAGCATGGTACATTGTCATTTAACATCCTCACAGTAACTCTGCAAAGAAAGCCTGATGCCCACTCCCCGGATGAAAAAGGGGAGTCTTGAGGGAGTAAAAAGACCTGGTTCAGGTCACACATAGCTAGTCAACGACTGGACTGATTTGAACCCAGGTCTTCTCTGACCTCAACGTCTGGACCTTCTCACGGCACTGTGCTACCTCCTAGTGGAGCATACCCGCAAGTGGCCCACGGGTGTCGCTCACGGTACCAGGTAGGCAGTACTTTTATTTTATTTTTTTTTAGTATTTACTTATTTATTTATTTATCTGGTTGCACTGGGTCTTAGTTGCGGCACGCATGTGGGATCTAGTTCCCTGACCAAGGACCGAACCTGGGACCCCTGCATTGGGAGCATGGAGTCTTATCCACTGCCAGGGAAGTCCCGTCAGTGCTATTTTTGAAAGGCTTTGAAAATAAAAAGAATATTGATACCCAGCTCCCTGTATAGGGCATACTGTGGAGCTTAAAAGAGGATATGCCTTTTCCTCAGATTTTCAGTTATTTACCATTGCCAAGGGAAGGTTGATCAATAAGCTGTCTGCATCAAGGCTTAGAGTAAGTTTTTTTTATAGGAGATAGGGCATAATTTTTTACAACTCTCAATGACTCTATTTCCACTAGTGATAACAGCAGGAAATATAATATATCAAATGGAGATCAGTGGACATGCCTTAATAAAATGAGTATGGAATGTCAGATACTCAATAAATAAAGGATGGAAAATAAAAGTTCAAAATAGCAATATTACTGAAATAACAATAATACCACCTACTATCTGTCAGAAGTGTTCAGATGTTGAATCCTTCTATCTCCTAGGAGGCAAACATTCCTGTCTATTTTACATGTGAGAAACCCAAGGCCCAGAGAAGTCAGGTAACCTGTCCAAAGACACACAGCTCATGAATGCTGAAGCTGGAATCATAACCCAGGTTACATACTTCAAAACCCTTGCTTTTTCTACTGTGCAATTCTAGCTCCCTACTTAGAAGTCTCTGTGCAATAAATTAAAGAAATTTTCAAATTTATTTATATAAAGCACTATGAAAAGCACAACTAGGAAAGATGACAACTTTCCTTGTTAGCACAACTAACAAGATGAAGAAGAGAAAAATAAATGATGGTGTGTCCCCTTCAAAAGCTCACCATGCAGGAAAAAGCTCTAAAATATTTTTTAAGTCTTTCTTATTTTAGTCGTCTAATCATCCTTTAAAAATTTATTTCCCATATGCCAACAAAGGGTACTTTTCTCATTATATGCTTCCCATCTTAAGTTGAACAAGCCACCAATTCAAAGTCAAGTCATTAAAATTTTTAACTTGACCTTTCTATACATATATATATCTATGTATATATGCATACATCATAGATATATGTATAGATACTGATATATGTATATATACATAGATGTCTATATATGTATCTATAGGAATAGATACATATATGTGAATCTATATATCCTACATATATATATATATATCAGACACAAGCTAATTAAATTTTAGGGAATTCGTAAATGAAGACAATAACCTTCTTTTAAAAAATTGTATTCTTTACAGAAATTGGGAAACTGAGGTACACAGCTGCTTTTGTTTTATATGGTCAGACGAATGGATTCAATGCTATTAACATGTAGGGCATTTTCAGTATTTCTTTGTTTTTCATTCAGTTCCCTAGTTGTGGCATCATATTTCACTCAGAAATATGCACAAGTTGATATATTCTATTTTTATTTTATTTTTTCTATATTCTATTTTTTTTAATTAACGAAGTGCCAGAACAGTCTCACACACGATTCCATCACAGCTAGACTCGATCTTTTTTCCAAAATGATTATGGAAAAAACAAAAATAGGAACTTCTATATCCAGATTATGTTGCAAATATACGTAGTAATTTTGATTACTGAAGACATACGTCAACTGAAAAAAAGACCAAGACGATTGACTCATTTTATCTTAACCACCAAATATCAGCCATAAAACAATAACCAGCACTCATGAGTGACTAGTCCTGGATTTGAATTAGTGACCTGAAAGTAACAGGCTCTTTACTTCCCATTGCTGAAGCCAGTTCCTAAAGTCATGCCCTTCCCCTAGTCTGACATCAACAGATTAGTAATTGGACACATAACAAAGTGACAGATGGCCTTCAGATTTCTAAAGATATAATGTTGAAATATTCGGTGTTTTCTTTTTGGTCTTCCTCTCCTTTCTAGTTTGACAGTTTAAAAAAAAATATTCTATAGCATTCTGTTTAGATGCTCTAAGTTGAATTTTTGCACAGCCAACCAAAAGTGTTTCAAATGAAGGAGAAATGAGTCCTTGCTGGAGAGCCTTTGCAGGGTAATGCAATCCCCAGAGAGCCAGAGCTGCACTCAGAGACAGATGCTCAGTGAACTGTCTCCTAACTGCAGGGGTGGCCTACCTCCTGTATAAATGTAAAACCCCATGAAAGCTAAAAATAAAGGGAACATAGAAAAGTAACATAATGTGTTCACCATTTGGGGCTTTAGAAGTGCACGGCAAGATTTCCCCTTGGGATCACTCCACTTTGTAGTTTGTTTCTCTGTATGTCCTACATCATTACCTTCTTTCAGACACCTGAACTATTCATGTTTCCTTAACTGGAGCTATGCTCTCAAGAGCAACCCTCAAAATCCTTCATTGCGGAGAAGGTCATTATATAGCAGATAGAAACCTTAAGGGGAAAAATCCTATATCAACTGGTGGTATAATCCCCAAAGGGAAACAGACTTTAGTTGAACAATCAGAAACCTGGCTTGCTTTATGGTGTTTACACTGCTGCTTGCTAATGGATCACCATAAAGGAAGCAAAAGGGCTCTTACACCATTGAGTAGGCTATCATGGGAGTCTTCTGAGTGTGCCTTTTTATTTGCTGCAGTCAGGTTAATGAGCTCACCAGCCCACTTGATGTTGAGGACTTTGTAACAAAGCAATCTCTCATTAAATGCTGCCTGGCACCACTCTCTTGAAGCAAAGGGACATTCAGATTATTGAATGCCTTTGTATTCCTCATTCCTACCAGGCTATGGAGTCCAGCAGTGGCATCAGTTCCACACACTTCCTGGCAGGCATCCAGTCATCCGCCTGCCCTCTTCAAACTGCATGGGCATTTGCCAATCTAAGTAGCACTGGTAGGCAAACAAGCATGGCACACGACTCCTTTGGCTGAGAGCCAAATGTGCAGCTGAACAATCTAATTTGTTTCTACTGTAGAGAGAAACAGTCTTCCCCATTCTTTCCTATTCAGTTGAATTTACATGTAAAAGTTTTGTTATGGTACAAAGGAATGTGCATTTTATCTACATTTCCTTTCTGCTTTTACACCTTTTTAGACTCAACAGTGCAGGTCATGATTTTGTCTGTGGCTTTATTTTAAGTACCTCCTGGCTGACAGTTTCTTCAATGAAATGACCCCAGAGTGTTATCAGCTAGCTAGCAGGTGTGTCTCTATTCAGAATCTTGCAGACAGAAGTGCATCTTGGGTAAAGAGCAATCTATGCAGAATCCGGCTTTTTTCAACATCACTCATGAGATTTAATAGTTCACTGTCATAAAAAAAAGCTAAAAAGATTTTCTTTCAATTTTGATTTTTCGTAGTGTTGATAATGCCCTGAGGCATACTGACCTCAAATAGGATCACATAATTATTTTTAAAATGCATTTTTTTACATTTTAATAAACAGTTATCCTATGCTATTAATAATTTCTCTTTCCAAGCTATTAAATGCTTACTTTAAAAAATTTTGAGAGCACATAGAACAGATGCTCAAAAATTAGTACAATTTTGGCTCTGGTGTTACATTTAGGCATAGAAGAACATGTAGGGATATTTTGAGAGAAATTAAACTATAACCATAATTATACATTCTTATTCTGTTCAATTTCCAAATAAAAATGAAACTTAATTCACTATTTTAGGATAGCTCTGAAAAAAATAATTATAATAAAGATCTAGAACATTTTGAGAATTTGCACATATTCTGAAAGAGGCTTGTCTATCAAATCACAGGAAAATAGTCCACCTATATTCCTAAATTTGTTTGAGAACATAAACAAGGCTATGAAATGCAAGTTCAAAACTGCTCCCTGAAAAAGATTCATAATTTAAAACCAAACTAGAGTAAGCTAAAGTATAAACGTGTAGTTTGAACACACAGCCAATAGCTGTCGGAAAGAAAACAGTCTTAAAACTAGCACACTCCTCTCTCATGTTTTTAAATATTAGAATGGGGGATATAGTGATTTAACAATTCTAACTTAATTGTTTTCAAGCTTGCATGTTATGTCATATTTCTATTTATATCATGCTATTTTAAAAATGCAGTATTGTGGAGTATAAACCCAAAACCCTGCTCTATAGATCGTTTATACTGCTTAATGCACAGCTTAATATACATGTTTATAGTTTGCTTAAATAACGTTATTTCAAATACTTCTAAATTTTTCAAGTATGAGCTGTGTTCAGATAAGTTGGTATCAAATTTAATGTTTATTAAATTTTTTCTATATTTAAATTTATAATTATTTTTCAAAAAGCATTTTCATTTCAAATCACTATACTACAGATTAATTTTACGTCTGGTTCTAGGTATTATCTGTTTACAAAATGAAGTAAATCTTTATTACAAAACAAATCTAGCTCTCAATTCAGTCATTAATTTAACATGACTTGCTACATAGTATTTATGAATTGTCAATTAAAGAGCAATGCAGAACAGAAAAAAGCACATTAATAGTCTAGGATATCTGTGATCATTAATTTAAGAAGAGAGTAGATTTGGATAAAATGTATACTGCCCGCCAGTTTTTCCTAAAGGAGGGGATGAAGATATTTTAAAAACACAAACTGCCAGTATCAAGGTAAAAGAAACAAAGTCTAAGAACAGTAAGAAATGAGCCGGTATGTAGATGGAGCTTTTCTTACTAGATGAGTGCTCTGTGTTGTTCCTAAGGATGATTCAAACTGATGAAAGTTTATTCTGTTTTCCAATATATATATATATATATATATATATATATATATATATATATAATATATAATATATAATATATATAATTAATATATAATTAATATATAATATATATATATATAATTAATATATATTCACATCTTAGGTCAGTCTGGATATTTGAAGACTTGGAAACAAAGCATTCATTTGATCATCTAACTATATTGAGTAAGCTGACCACATATTTTGCTAAACAGTAGACAGGCTATCTAAAGGATTTCAAGGAAGTCTGTCTTGCTGATTTTTAAAGTAGTGAAATTCTCTATTACTATGACCCAGGTAACTTGTTATCATCTTTACTGGTATAAAATCTATGGAAAATTGAGAAATGCCTCAGTCGCAGAACACTGCATTGTTAGTATTAATCTAATATGAACAGTTTGCAATTTTGGAGTATTTGTAAAGAAACTGATTCACTTGAAAATATAACCACGTAACTGTCTTTGAAAAAATTGCACACAAAAATGTTAGAATATGACTGATTAATGTGAAATATGATGAAAGAAAATGCATATAAATTTTTTACCCTTTCCAAATGTTCATTTCTTTGTTATTACTTCAGCTGATTTTTAAAAGCCTTACAATATTGAAGATAGTCATCTTGTCTGATGTATTATTTATTCACTAAATTTTGTTTCTAAAGTAATGAACAAATAAGAAATCTATATGTGTGCGAACATGTATGATCAGATATTAGGACATAGCCTACCCCGTTAGATGCTGGCCAGTACCTATTTAATTTTTTTAAAGGGTTGCCTTTTAAAAGAATCAAGTTATAACAAAGGTATATATATATATATACAGGCATATTTCACATGTATACGCAAAGATTCTACTATTAAAATAACAATTTTCAATGAAAAACATGGATAATAAGATTTTAAAAACCAGAATTGTAACCTATCTTAAATGGTTCAGATAAGCAGATTGGTTGGCTAAATGCTCTGCAAGTAGTCTTCAATTTTTTATCTAGCTATTTATAGAAAGCTGCAGAAACAGCTGAGCTGACTGAAGTGATGTCACATTTGCTGATGGAATGGTTTGTTCCAGAGCACGCTCAGAGGCTGCATGAGTCTACTTAAGGTTTGGTACGCAACCCTAAGCAGTGAGAAGGTGTAAACATAGGCATTTTTCAGGCCCACCAATCAATATTGCATTGATGACTTTCTACTGACCTTTAACCCCATGAGGAATACCAATAGCACCATACTGAATCTTCCCGTCTTCAAAGGCTGCCTAGCATAAGCTATCAATTTTACAATCGATCAAAAGTCATCTCTGTGAATAAAGCTTGAGATTTCAGGCAACAGCAAGCAATTTTTGAAAGGTCAGGGCTGGGTTTTTATTTGCTTGACCTGTGCTTTCAACTTGTATCACAGTTCTTTATAACCACTAAAAGTAGTACGAAAATTTCAGATTTTTTCCCCATGTATTTTTAGTAAGCCTTTGGGCATTTTCACTGTCCCTAAAAGAATATGGTTGCATGGCAACCTTCACAGTTGCTATGGAGACTCCATGTGTAAGCAGCTGCTGCAATCAGCATTAACTCCAGGCTTGCAGGTTTGTCATTCCAATACATAGGGAGGGAGAAACAAATAGGACAGCACATTGCTGTAAAGGGGAAGTCACCTAGATAATGTCACTCACAAACATATGTTCCACAATTATTCTTGCCACTGTTTTATTGCTGCAATTATAGCTAAACTAAGATTACAAAATTATATGGTTTTAATTTGCCTCTATTGACTATGTTTCACTTCCATTAAAATTAAGTCTGAACCCATTTACGTAGAAAACTGTTGGCTTTCTGGAAAAAAATTTTTTGCTTTCTCATTTAATGTCAACAGGAAAAAAAAATCAGTGCCTGCAGAAACCTTTGCGTGAAACAAGCAACTTAGCCAAAATATAAATTAACCTAACGCGTAAAAGCACGGCCCCTGTCCCAAAGTTCCATCTGCATTTCTAATATTTTCAGAGTTGTCAGGATAGACCACAAAGATGCCTCAGATGACACTGATCTGAGTCTTTAAAATGTAAGCAGAAATGCCAGTTAAGCCATCTTAAGCCTCTATCCTTCACCCATCCCATCAAGCTTTAACTATTGCAACATGTGATCCCAAAATCAAAGTCCTTAAAAAGGAAACTCAAGAACAGAGATGGCAGGAAAATTGATGTTGATACTTCCTTCAAACTAATTGTCTAACCCTTGTGAGCCAGGATACTGCAAGTCTCTTTGATACCACGATAACAGACCAAGTTATTCCGTAAAAGACAGGATCTCGTAATGCACAGGCGCAATGTTATTAACTTACAAATCATTTACAATATAACATTAGTTGGCCATAATTTTGCATCACCAAAATAATGATCAATTACTACGCTTATTCTAGTATTTGTGTCTTTTTCAGAGATAATACTTCTTCATAGAAAGTTAAGAATCATCACAAAAAATCAGCATTTTACTTAAGGGCAATGTAACTATTTGCTTTCTAATTTATAGGGCATAATACTCACTAGCAGACATAAGTAGTTTTCATTGTATTTAATTAGATTCAAGTAGCATCACAGTGTTTTTGCTCTACAACATAGAAGTGCCATCATTTTTATTTTCAACTTTTGGATTTTTTAAAAATAATCATGAATCCACAAAATAAAAGATTTATCAAAATATACTTCTGCTCTTATATATAAATTGTTGACTTGGAACTGTGTTAAAATGAAACCCTTCGTAAAACTTTAGGATAAACGTAGGTAGTATTAAGTGTTAAAGAGAGAAATTTGGTTTTAATATTCATGTGGAAAACAACCATTACTTGTTTTTTTATTATATATCACTTAGAAGCTTACATTCAGACATGTCAGACAAGATATTTCTTGAATGACATGATAATATTCAAAATCTGTGTGTGTATATACACATATATATGTATACATATACATACATACATATAAAGTATCAGTGGCATTATCTTTAAATTAGAAAAATAGTACATGATAATACAGCATAATTACCCATTCTAAAAAGCTTAACTTAGACACATGTAAAAGGTGAAATTTAACAATAGCTAAAAGGTAGCACATTAATATGTTCATGATTAAAATATAACACACGAAAATTTCAGAAACTTATAATTACCATTTTAATGGATCTTCAAGTAGATATCTAATTGCACAATTCATAGACCTTTTTAAAAAGAACCAAATGTTGAGTTATCCAATGTTAGAATAATTTTGTTAATCTAATGTTTTCATTTTTCACCTCTTAGCATACATTAAAGCAAACATTCATTTTTAAATTGCAGTATGCTATAAAAATACACATCCTCCTGCAGACCTCGGTCACTATCATTTGGATGGAAGCTTATTTCGGTTTAGGGAATCAAGATACAGTCTACAAACCCTGAAAATGAAAACACTGGTAGACCCTTAAGCGTAGCAGCGTTAGCACGTGCTGCTGTAGTACACAAATCCAGATAACATTAAGTGACCTATTTTTAAAGCCTGTCCAAGAAAAAGCGACATCAAGAAATTGAATTCTTTGCCCTTTACTTTAATAGTTCCTCGTCATGCAATCTTCAAATCAGAAAGGGTGATCACCACAAAACAAATCCCCAACCTGATACATACAACAGGGGCATCTTTTGCAGTCCTGTAGACTGGTACTTGGGGCCTATTCATTACAGTTTGCATTTTACTGGAATATAGGTCAGAGAATTCACACTCAAGTAAATGCAAACTTACCAACCAGGCTTTAAAACCAGGGCTTTTAGATAATAAGAAGTGTAAAATCATATTGGATTGTTTTAAATATTGATCACTTCTCAATGTATTTTATATTAACCTGGAAGATATTACATTTCAATTTGTATAATAAAGGCATTTAACATTTTCAGTTTGCACAATTTAAAAGTCAGATTAGAACTTAACTTTGCCATTGCTAAACTACTCAAAGCATGAAGTCTTTGAGTTCTATAATAATAGAATACATCCTAATTAATATAGTAAAGGATATACCTATAGTCAGAGATTCAAAATGCACTTCAAAATGGTTTTCTGATGAACGAGCCATAAGCGCCACTTTCTGTAAAAGTGACATGAATCCGTGAAGCAATTATTTGGATAATTTGAGTACTATGCCCCGTGACTGAGCATGAGAAGTTTTTATTTGAGTTGAATAATAGGAGTTAGCTGTGTCCGTGGAACATAGTATGCCAGTTTCAAGTAAATTATTTTTATGGCTCACTACAATAAGACAAAAATGTAATCTTTTCTCCAACTAATTTGAAAATTTTCAAAGCTATAAAAAAAGAAATAGTATAACAGGTACCCATATATCCCTCACTTAATTCAACAATTGTTTACAATTTTTGCCACATTTGCTTTCCCTTGGTCAAAAATTGTTGAATATTGGCAATATCATGCTTCGACCTAAAACGTATTTTCTTACCCTGAACCATTTGGACTTAAGCTATAAACATCATGACATTTCTCCCCAAAATACTTCAGTGTGTGCCTCCAAAAAGCAAGGGCAGTGCACTTCATAAACCATAATACCATTCACACCCAATCAGTTTCACATTGTTAACAACAGTATTGTCTATTATAAAATCCACATGTAAAATGTCTCCAGTTCTCTTCATGACATCCTTTACACCTTAATTGGTCGGTGGGGAGGAGTCTGAAACCCAATCAAGAATTACAGACTATATATTGCATTTAATTATATATCTCTTTAGTCACCTTTAATTTAGAACACCTCCTCACCGTTTGTCTTGAATGCTTTGAAATGTTCGAATAACCCATGTCAGTCATTTAAATGTCCCACAATTTAAATTTCTTCTAGTTGTTTTTTTAATAATTAAATTTAGGTTAAACATTTTTGGCAGGAGTACTACAAAGGTAATGTTATACCTGGCCATAAGAGATTACTTTCTGATAAAGGACTACCCCGCCTCTATCCTGGGTGTGTTCATTTTTCTAATTTGAATGAATTGCTGGAAAGCACAGTCATTTGCTATTGTCACTGAAAGTATGAAACCCTACAATTCATTTAAAATAATTTGGTTTATTATACTTTGGACCTGGATCCTCAGCCATTTTACTCATGTGTCTTATAATGAAAATTTGAGGTGCCTGAACACTCTGTGATTAAATTCCCTTCCCCCAACCCACCCCTTCCCTGACAGCTGATAGAATGGCCAGACTGGAAATAAAGGTGTTGCATAGCATGTTTGTGTTCTAAGGGCTAGCACAATGAATTTTTCTCCCAGCACTGTTAAATATATTTACTACATCAGTACTGCATCTTTGGAATACTTACCAAAAAAGCAAAAAATGAAAATTGTTTGCAAAAAAAAAACTTTCCTCACTCTATTCCAAACAGCCTACTTAAAGACAGAACATAATTGTTCATATTTAAAATCTTTTAAAATAATTATATAATTTAAAAATATTATTAAATAGACTGATATAAAGATATTTTATTGATTGGAAAATTAGGAGGGAAAAGTATTTGACAGAAAATAAAGGAACTCCAAAAATGTCAATATCATCCAGCATCTACCTGTTTTCACCTGACAATTTACATGTATAAATGGAGTTTTGTCATTTTTTTGACAGCAAAAAATCCAGAAGATATCCCTAATATCTTCTTATTAATCCCATTCAGTCATACATTATCTAGTCCTTGGTTCTGATTTCCAAATAGAAAACTACATTTGAAACACATGCTCAACAGGCCACTTACACTAAGTACATGGGTCGTTGAGCCTTTATAAAGCCTTCCTATAAAATATAAAATAATACGCATTTATCTTTGTCAACCTATCAAGTATAGAACTACCACCAAAATGCCATCAAATTCATTTACTTTTTAAGCATTTTAGAAAGTTTTTGTTTTATTAGAACTTGTGAGCTTGGAATCCTTTATGTCAGGACGCTTTGGAAACTTTAAATCTTTATACAAACACTGGGATAAAGAGGCCAAGTGGATTCAAATGGACAGGGATAAAAACTCACACTTACTGGTGGCACTACATTTGGCAAGTCACTTAACCTTTCTGAGCCTTAATTTTCCTTATAAAATTAGGATGATAATAGCTACCATTTAGGAGTAAAATTATGAAAAGTACATGACATAGAGTAGGTGCTCAGTAAGTTGTAATCTTACTACTCTAAATTGCTATTTGTAATCTTTTTAAAAATCATGATCATAGCCCTAATTTTATATGTGATGCTATATACTAATAATCATTAGACTTGTTTAAATAGGTAGGGGGAATACATCTACTGTAAACTTTCTTAGGTAAAGGTATTCCTTCTTGGAAATCTATGGCTAATCTGACACACAAATGCACATGAACTTACATACACAAAATTACACATATATCAATGGAAAATTTTGGTGCAACTAAAGTTCTGAAATGATATAAGAAATATAATTGACCTCAGAGGAAAAAACAGCCATATACTTTGTTTTCCAGAATCCCCACATACCTGTTTGATGTCCCATAAAAGAAACATATGATGGAAATGTGGAAGATGGAAGCTCTGCTTATATACCACAACCAAGAATTTTCTACCAAAACACACCTCGTGCTCTCAACATGCATATCAAACCAAAAGCAGGGAATTATCTAGAACATGGCAAAGCCCACCATTAATTCTGCATTAGTAATGCAAAGCAACAATCAGTACTAATGTTTAAGAAGGGCTTTTTGAACTCAATTAATTTTTTAAATTGTTGCTGTATATCCTTATTTTCATTTCAATTTTTAGTTCTACTTGTATTCAAAATAGTCAGACAGTACTATGTTTTGCCTAATAGCCTTCTTTTAAATGGAAACCGTAAGATTTTCTACCTCTTAATGTTTTTAAATGCTTCCCTTTCCCAACAGACCTATGTTTTAATTAAAAACAAATACTGGTACTAAGTATATAAACCTTACCCAGTGCAACCTGTAAAATAAATATATGTTTCCAAAAAAAGGAAAACTATAGCAATTTTTAAAAAAAGAAACCAAAACTGTAGGCACTTAACTGCATTCTCATAATTCTGACAGTCAACTCTGAAATACTGATGCACAATGAAATAAAAATATACAGTATTCTTACAAATTCAAAAATTCAAGTCACTTAATAATTTTTAATAAAAAGCTAAATCATTTATAAAACTTTGCTCTGAACACAAACGTACGAATCGCACTAAAGGTTTATATTTGGAAAGAAAATTGCTCATCTGATAGCCTGCTTTAAATAATTTTAGTATGATTTTTAGCAGTAGGAAAATACAAACCAATTTACAATAGTACAAAGTTATAACAGCACAGTTTCTATAAGGCAAAATATAGTGTTATATATTAGATAACTAAATCAAAATACATATTTGTTTATTAGCAGCTGTAAAGAAGCAAGCTTTTAAAAGCTGATTTTTTTTGAAAATAGCCTGCTGTCAATATCACCACCTACTGTCAATATCACCTCTAAGGTCTGAGTTAAGATGATTAGAACTCACAGTCTCTATTCCCACCAAACATTGTTGTAATTGACTCTGGGAGTGACTATACAAAATATGATCTATTACTTACAGACCTGCATTTATGGCAGTAAAACACAATAGTAATTGCATTTAAAAATATATTACTTGAAAAAAAATATTACTTGTTTTTTCTGATGTTCAGCTTAAAGGCCCTAATCACCTTCTAGCTTCTTTCTTAATAAGACAAATGGTTTGGACCAGAGATCATTCAAATGATTTAACAAATTTTAAAAATCGAACAGCCTAAAGTAAGTACCTTGGGAAGGTTAAGAAAAGGTAGGAAGGTAGGGTTCTCTCCTCTACCCTCTCTATCAACTAAATTTTTCCAAGATGGAGAGGGAACATGTCTGTCTTACCATCTACTGTAACCATAAAAATTCACCAAAATCTTGTAGCCTTTTCTAGTAGCACGGTTTCCTATTACTGTCATTTTGGTCCTTTTGCGCTTTACAGAGGAAATCCTCTCTGGTCCTAAAGACTGTAATGCCCACTCTCATTCATGAGCGATGCCCTTATTATAGAGACTGGTGCAAATTAAATCAGTGACAAAGGTGTAATACTGACCCAAACCCATCAGAATTTTCATGGAAAGAGGATAATCACATTCCAGGCTACTTTTGTGGGCTTTCATGGGAAATTCCTTTTAACAAAAAGTGATATAAAAATGATACTCACACAGCAAGGATAAGAACAGCAACTAAAGGTTTGAAAAGCCCCCCAGGAGAGAAAATTCAACCCACTTATAATAAATCAACTGCTATATATTTCTCTAGGTTTAGTACCCCCCCCAAAAAATATGGATCCATTTTTCTGTTCAGATTCTTTTTAAACCTACAGATGAAAACTACCCTACTGTTTCCAAGTGCTTTTTCTTTCTAATGATAAAAATAGCTACCAAAAAGATGGGATTTCACTGTGCCTCTTACCAAGGACACACTATTGCAAAGTATAAAATATTTACACATCCTTTTTAAAGTCACTAATTGCTAACTTGTATTTGTTAAGCCTGAAATATTTTCATAATGTCATTAGCTAGATTATCAATATTCCCTCAATGGTAAAACCTCAAATATCAAAATATCATCAAAGAATTCCACTGTTAAATAGATTTTATGCACAGGGCACTTTGAAAGCAATATAGTTCTCACAACGAATATCAGCAAACTGAGTTTGTTTGGCAAACTATTAACCTGCCCAATTTCAAATTCTTACTTCTTAAAAGCATGATATAGATTATTCATATTCTCAGTAAAATGCAACAGAGAAAGAGGCTTTTGACAGACTAATCAAATTGACTTATAATAATCCCTCTATTGGAGAGGATGAGAAAATTATGATAAAAGATTTTAAAACAAAGTTCTGATATTAAATGGTATATTCCACTTGTATTAATTGCTCTAAACAGTAACTTTAAAAAGAAATGAATTTATATCCTCCATCTAATATCGCATAACTGTCAAAGTATTACTCTATTTTGTAGCTCACATTTTTAACATACCTGATTTTTAAATATTTGCTCAAATAATGTAACTAAAATTTATTCTCTTAATGGGCTTATTTTATTTATTCTTCTTGAAAAGAATGGCTCATGCCGACACTTTAGAAAGACAGTTATTTTGACAAATATAATACTCATAGAAATCTCACCAAATATATTTTTACCTGAGGTGGTGGTAATACTTGTAAATCCAGTTCTCTAATACGTTAATTTCTTCTCTTGCCTAGACTCATATAGCCATTGTCTTAACTCCTTCACCTTCATTTACTCACAACACATTTATCATGCCTGGATGTTGAAGATGTGCTTTTGAAATTTTGCACAATTGCAATGAAACTTAAAAGGTATCAATGCAGAAGTAGAATTCTTTATAATATTTTAAAAGGCTTCGTGATAATCTAAATTGCCAACTCTTAATATTGACCACTCTTTACCTTTTAATCTTAACTCAGTCAACTACTAATAGACTTTAATCTACTTTTAAGAATAAAATGATTACATCACTATTTTTGATTACCCTAAATCATAATTATTAATAGTCAGGTATTCCTTTCTTCTCATAATATACCTTATCAGCTAGCTGCAGCTTTTTTTTCTAAATTGAAAGAAAACACTGATTAGTAATTATAGCATTGTGAATCATTCACGTACGTGATCTTTCTGACTATATGTCATTCTGAATAGGTTAAAGTAGGTAATGGTTTTCAATACAATTTCAAAGGTATGCACTCTAAAACTTAAAATCTGAAGAGTGCTATGAAATGATGGTATTTTAACCATTCTCTAAGTTTAAAGACAAATCTTCCTTCATAATTAGTAATGTTTGTAACTCAGTTTTTATTACTCAAGAGCAGGAAGAAATTCGGAAAATTGGAAATATGAGACAAAACTTTCAAGTAAGTTAAGTTTTAAAAAAATGTGGACTTGTTGAATGATGTCACTTACTGCCCATGAACATTAGATATCTCTCTCCTGGTGTGTCAGCAAAACCACACACATCCTTGCTCACTACAAATCAGTAAATCTGAAAAGGAGTAAAGAAACTGAATAGAAAATCTCTTTATAGAATAAAAAAAGCATGGCATGTTATTAAGAAGAACTGTAAGCCCTATTCTATTCATGGTAATTACAGGATCAGATCAGGTTAATGTGGGGACCTAGGTCAATAAAAGTACTGTAGGTTCACTGCTTTAATCTCCTTCAGCCCTATCGTCTGCTGTGCCGGCTGCTCTACTTGACTCACCAAATCACTATAGGTAACATGGATGTCATGGGAATTGGAGGCAGAGTAGAGATTTATATATTCAGTCAGTCTCAAGTTTTAGACGATGAAAAAAACCCTAATTTCTCAGAATAATTTGACAAGTTTTTCTCTCTCAACCCAAATAATAAAGGCCAAATTTCATCTCTAGGTAATGCCATTTTTAGTCCTCTTTTCACAATGAAATCTGTTACCTTATTAAATTTTTCACCCACCCATCATTCACAGAAGATATTACACTATCTTGATAAACATATAAATGAGAATGAAAACAATTTGAATTTGGCCTCACGTACCTTAAGATAATCCCTTTCATTTTCCTATGATTTTCTCTAAAATTTCTGTGGAGGATGAATAACTAAAAATTCAAAACTGGTTACCTCATGCCCAGAGATAATTTGGGTTGTTGTCTTTGAAAAGTGTTTCCCAGATTATATTTCTCCCCTAATATTTTGAAATTTTCTGCCAATAAAGGATTCAAAGTTCTTGCTTGTAATTAGAGTATTTTAAATTGTGGTGGGTGAGGGTTATGAATGATTATTATTCCTTTTCTTTTTTTTTTTTTTCCTAAGGTTTGTTTGGGGTTAGTACCAAGAACATCTTACTCTTGGAAAAATTAAAAGACTATGCTAAATGTACAATTCTTTAAACACTTGTCTCATGGTATGGTGATCCATGTAATGTGTATTAAATATGGGAGACACTCAACTTTTGAAAATGCAATTAATCCTTTCAGTTTAATGCCTGTGAATGAAATATACATTGCATCGTTCACCCACCCCAGGCCAATGGTCCTTTAGTGATGTTTTTTCTTCTTCAGGGTTTTGGTGACTGCTTTTGCCACTGTTTGCTTCTTAAATTACAAGTCACTATAAAATAGTTCACATTCATAGCCTATACATACTAGACTCTGGAAGTAGCCAATATGAAGAGACTCTGAAAAGTAAAGCAAAGAGAATATGTGCATATGTGGTTGTATCACTCCTGAACCCTAGCTTTCAGGTATTTCATACTCTGCCTCTCTTTCCTCTCAAATAAGTAGAGTACTGGGGAACAAAACAGACAAGAATCACAATCAATGAGGAATTGCCAAAACAGCGCCAGAGGCTAATAAGGTGTTGTCATCATGGAATAGCCTATTCTGGACCCTGGTCGTTTATAATTTCACTTTTTAATCACTTAGCTTTTCTATAGATTTCTAAGTAATTATATCTAATATGTGTATCTAAATAGACTCGGCACTTGGCTTCTCTCGTTAGTATGCAAGCACCTTGAAGGTAGGAACTGTGTCTTCTATTTTCCTTTAAAGTTATTATGGACTTATTAACTTGAATCATAATTATCACTCACTATATATTTTCCCCCAAATTTAAACAGATGATTATTCTTATTCAGCTTAAGTATTTATCACTCAAAATGAATAATATATCTTATGAGCACAAAATAGTGTGTTGAAAGCATAAACTTTTTTTTCTATGAAAGTTAAATTTGAAAAACTATTTAGCAGCATTGGACATTTGATATAACAAAGAAACAGATGTATTTTAAAGCAGAGGTCATCCTAAAAAAATGTTTTTAATGGTTAAAAGAAAACCAAACCTACCAAATATGTTATAACTTGAATGATGTGAACTGTGGTAAACGCCAGCATGCAATATGGCAAAAACGAATCAATCAGTTCAGCTTAGTTCAGCCTCTGCAACTGGCCATCTGGCACAAAATCAACCGAATGTATCCCTGCATATTCATCTTCATTTTCACAAATACTCAAGAGAATGTCATTCTAGGGCAAAATAAAATTAAATCACCATAATTTTTAAGACATCTCTCCTTTCATGCCCTCTTGAGAATACCGTGCTTATATGAGAATACTTATTGCCATAGGGTTGTATAATTCTTATTTGAATGTATTCTCTTTTCTAAAGGTTGAAAATAAAACATTTAATTATAAAACTTTTTATTTTTCAAAGACTACTCTTTTGGGAGAGAGAAGCTTCTATCAATAGGTCAGTTTACTTTTAGTCAAGTCAATAGTAGATCGAATGACCAAAGCCACTTTCATAGAATTTAATAATTTCGTAATTGCACTAATCTTGAATGAAGTTGGCCTAACATATGATTAGTTATTGTTCAACATGACCAAAACAATACAACATTAGTTCATGTTTCAATTCCTATTTACATGAAATCAGAAACTAAAATTTCGTTTGGCCAAACAAAAGTTTTACATAATATTCATACTATTATATAAAATTAGCCAAACAATTCATCAAATCCTAAAGACATAAGGCTAGGTGATATGACATTATTTTGTAATAGTTTAGAAATTCTATTAAATTTCTTTTTCAAGTGGAAGCAAAAGTATAGTTTATACTTAGACTCCTTGGGTCATTTTGAATTAAAATAGAAGAGTAGACTCATATCCTATTTTTAAGATTAATACTGAATAAAGGACTGAATCAAGTTTATTGTTGATTTTATCCATTTATTTTTGTCCTAGATCTGAACCACTACATTTTAAGCTTTGTCTCTTTAACGTAAATGAATTTTAATTGACACATAGAAACATACTAAAAAAATCAGCGTTTCCCAAATTATGTTTGTAAGTATAACAAGACCTATATAAATCATTTAGTTAAACAGTAATACTTAATTTCCACTCACTATGATTTTGCTAACTATTTAATTTTGTTAAGTTGTAAATAATAGTTTATTCTGTATTTGAGAAAAGAAGCTTATCAGCAAATAATTTCTAAGCTCAATGTCCTGTTCTAAAATGTTTCTTTTGAGAATTATATACCGATCTACATCAAAGTATTTTTTTTCATTTTTTATTCTGCAGTCTTTTCTGTCTTAAAGTTACATTGTACCTCTAGCAATGTTTCTTGAAACACTTTCAGCCCAGAGCCAGCTTATGGCTTAGGATCATTTCTACAGACTTTGGTTTGCCTTTTTGTGAGTGTGTAGCCTTCAGAGATGTTACAGTTTTCTGTTTTGTAAACTGACTCATAGTTTGAAAGCATTCTTTTGTTATTAAACACACATGAAAAGGGTGACTCTCTCCAGGCAGAATGCACCATCAAATTGAATGGACAAAAACTTGGAACAATCATCAGTATTAAGAATCTGGACACATCATCTTCAATCTCCTCAAGTTGGAAAATACCACAGTCAGGTTTACTGTGGCTCATCTTTCTGTTGCATCATCTATTTAGAAATGTTGCCAAGTACATGCAAATATAAAATAAAATGAACTTGGCTATAAACGATTTTTGTATTTATTTATCTACTTTGTGAATCACTGTACCCATATTCATGGAATCCTTTTAAGGCTTGGAACTTTTTGTTCACAAATCCTACAGCTTCTAACTTTTGAACATTAAGTTTTTATCCTAGCAAAATCAGCAGCTATTGATGAATAGCTTATATTTGTGTATTTTTATATTTCTTTTAAATAACATACATGATCCCACTGGATCCTTATAATAAGTTGCAAAAGAATCTAAGTGCCTTCGCCCTCATTTAAAAAGCAAAGAAATAGAGTCACAGAAGTTATACAATTTGCACAAGTTTCCCTTCTAGTTAGTGGGGGAGGTAGATTTACAACCAACATACCTAGACTGTTAGAATTTCTGTTGTACCACAATCTTTACCCCTTGTAATAGGCCAACCCCAGAAAAGAGCTTGTCAAACTCCAGTAACCTCGGTTATCCATCCACCTGCTTCTTCTGAAAATCTCTGAGCTGGCTACGAAATGAATGAGCTGATGTCACCCAGAGCCCCCTTCATTCCGCCACAACCACTGCCTGCCTTTTATAACTACAATTTTGAAAAAGAAGTTAAACATACAACCTCCTTTCTACAGTCCAGTCACTCCTCAAGATTCCTCAATCTGGCATCAGCCTTCTCAGCACTGTAAACCCATAAACATACCTTTTCCTTGCACATTTATTCCCCCACCAGACGGAGTTATTCAAGATAAAGGACCCCATCCTCTTTTTTTTTTAAAGAGATTTTGCATTATGTGTTTTACTTTTTTATACTTTTTTAAAAATTAATTTATTTATTTTTGGCTGCATTGGGTCTTTGTTGCTGTGCATGGACTTTCTCTAGTTGTGGGGAGCGGAGGCTACTCTGCGTTGCGGTGCACGGGCTTCTCATTGCGGTGGCTTCTCTTGTTGCAGAGCACGGGCTCTAGAGCGCAGCCTCAGTAGTTGTGGCGCAAGGGCTTAGTTGCTCCGCAGCATGTGGGGTCTTCCCAGACCAGGGCTCGAACCCGTGTCCCCTGCATTGGCAGGCGGATTCTTAACCACTGCGCCACCAGGGAAGTCCCTCCCATCCTCTTAACTGTTGTGTTAGGCACTTAGAATAGTGCCTAACACCTCACACACCTCAAAAAATATGTGTTGAATAAAGGAATGAATCAAAGAATTATAATGAGAGTTAAAGAGCATTGTTTTAAGAAAGGAACAGCCTTTGATTGGTAAGATATCTCAAAAAGCTGTTTGAGGTAAAAAGTGAGAGCTGAAGACATGGATTAGAAAACAAGAGCCCAGCCAGCAAGATCAGAGAACAGCTAAATTGTTCTGTACAAGACGAAGAAGAATTTGGCTTTTGTAAGCGTTAATGAAGAACAAATAAGAGAAAAGGAGCACAAGAGGATGGTTAAGAGAATCACTGAAATGGACCAGTTAGAGACCCCTGGTGGTGGCAGGTTCCATTTGAAGCTGTTCACACTGCAGAAAATAAAACCCTCCATATCTCCTATCCATACTCTCCCACCCATCGTTCAAGTAAAATTTTCCACACTCACAATTGTTATGTGTAAGGCTCTTTGAAAACTGTGAAAGGACTTGAGTTTCATGTATGGGCTGACTTGATGCAGATAAAGAATAATAGTCACAAGAGCTGGGGAGTCAGTATTCATGAGAGCAAAAGCCTACCAGAAATGTGACAAAATTCTGAGGAGAGCTTTGAATTTCTAGGAAAAAACAGTAATATGGGCTCAAGCCAATCATACATAGATCTTAAGGAGATAAGACACCAAGAAGACATTCAAATTTTGTAATAAAGAAATCAGTGAAACCAGGCAATATGAAGGGAAAAAGAGAAACTGAATTCATTTATTCATACAAACGTTCATGTATTCACTCTGTTAACCATCATTAAGCACCAATATATCTCAGTTGCTAGAACTATAGCTACAAAACAGACATGGCTCACCCCTTATAAAGCTTACAGTGTAGGGGAAATATAGATAAGCTGACAGATGCTATAATAAATGAAAGTATAGAATATTATGGAAGAATGTAGGAGTAGCACCTAAACTTGACTCAAGCCATTAGGAAAGACTTTTAGTGAATAATGTCTAAGCTGAAAACTAAGAGCTCAAGTTGAGTGATCGGTAAGAATATTCCAGGCATAAGAAACAGCACACGTGAAGTCCCAGAAATGAGAGGGAGCCTCTGGCATATTGAGTATCTGGAAGCAGTGCTGGAAGGCTGGAATCTAGAGAGAAAGCTCACGCTGGTGAGAGACGAGATGGGGTGGTAAGTAAGGGACAAATCATGAAGGACGTGTAAGCCACATTAAGAGGCTTGTGCTTTATTCTGAAGGTAATGTGCAGTCCCTAAAGAGTTTTAAGTGCAAGTGTAACATGGCTGGATCTTTGAGAAAGCTCACTCTGGCCGCAGTGTAGAGATGGGATTAGAGAAGGCAGCCTGGGGGTGGAGAAAAGAGGTGGATTAATTAGTATTCCCAGTGAGAGAATGATGATTGAAGTAGGGAAGGAATCATGAGCATACAGACAATTTGAATGACTTGGGGATATTTAGAGACAACAGTCAACACTGAGTGACTAACTGAATATGTACATGGGAAGGGAGAGAGATATCTAGGAAGACACACAGGGTTGGACAACTGGGTGCTGCAACTCACTGCTATAAATCACAGGAAAAGAGGCACACTGGGAGGAAAAACTAACAGCTTTTTTGGAGACATGGAGATATTGATATGAGAAACTCAAGTGGATGTCTCCAGAAGATAGTTGGGCACCAAGGGAAGCTCAAAAGAGAGAACTAGGATATCGATTTGAGATTTGCAATCAAATAGGCTGGTACCTCAAGACCAAAGAGTGAATGAGATCATCCAGGGAACACGTGACAGTGAGTAGAAGACAAGACCTTGAACTGAACTTTGAGGAAAACCAACTCTTGAGGGAAAGGCAGAGAAAGAGGAGGCTGCAAACCAGTCTGAGAGAAGAATCCAAAGGGATCGGGGGAAATCAGGAGAGAAAATTGTCCAAAGATCCAAGGGAAAAGCTTTTTAAGAACGAAGAAGTGATCTACAATACCAAATGCCACTAGGAGATTAATAAGATAAATCCTGAAGGGTATCCACAATTTTTCTATAAAGGCATTTCTGACCTTTCTTAAGGAGTTTCAGAGGCAGGATTAGTTAAACTGGAAACCAATCTGGCACGTTAAGGACTGAAATGAAGACAAAGATGTAAAAAATAGCAGGAGTACATAAAACATAAAATATGTTTAACTATGATAAGGACACATAAGCCAGGGGGAATGTGAGGATTTGTAACATATGAGAGATTTGAGGCTGTTTAAATGCTGATAGGAAGGAACCAGTAGAGAAAGAAGACGAACCCGTGTCAATAGTACAAAGAGAGAGAGAGATGGTCAATAGTACAAAGAATGGGCTTCCCTGGTGGCGCAGTGGTTGAGAGTCTGCCTGCCGATGCAGGGGACAGGGGTTCGAGCCCCGGTCCGGGAGGATCCCATGTGCTGCGGAGCGGCTGGGCCCGTGAGCCATGGCCACTGAGCCTGCGTGTCCAGATCCTGTGCTCCGCAACAGTGAGAGGCCCGCGTACTGCAAAAAAAAAAAAAAAGTACAAAGAATGTCCTATTTAGGCAGGAAAGGACACAAGAACTGGTCTAGGAAAAGAGGAAAGACTTCGTATAGCAACAGGAAAAGGGAACAGGAGAGATGAGAGTATTCCTGCCCAGTAACTTCCAATCTTTCTGTGGAATATTAACCAGGGGTCATCTGCTGATGAGAGCGATGACAAATAAGAGAGAAAACGGAAATTCATGGGGTCAAAGTTTTAAAACAATGCTGAAGCTTGAAGTAACATTTGTGGAGAATGAGAGTAAAAAGTGGCTGGAGAAAGACAGTAGCACTAGAGAGTAGTGTTGAGAGCACAGGTGAGGTGGAGACCATACAGGTGTGTTACTCTACCTAATTCATTTTCTCCAGTGGCATTAAAGAGCTTAGGAGTAGGTATCAAAAAGGCAGATGCCTAAATTAATTCAGAGGTGTTATTTGCCATGTGGATGCAATGGAAGAAAAACAGAACCAACACGTTCAGGATTTTGGCAAGAAAAATGAGGTGATGAGCAGTGATGTCTCAGCAGAACCAGACATACAAGCACCTGGCTTAAAGGAGAGCAGGAGAGGCTGATGCCAGATACCCCTGATGCCACACACTCTGCTTATTTGGAAACAGCTCTAAAATTGCAAGGGCATTCATTTATTTTTGAACAATAACAACAACAATAAAAAAAAAATTACCTTTTAGGATACATTACCTAAATAAACAGCTTCTCTATGACTATGTAAAATTTAGTTCTACATGTTTAGAAAGTAGACAATAAAGAAAATCCAGTTATCAATCTTCTCTTAGCCCATGGAACCAGTCAATCAAATGTACTTCCTTAGGCCTCTAAGAGTACCACCTGCTTAGGACCGTTCAACATGAAATAACAAAAACCTGGGCTCTGGCTCTGTTATGCAAACAAAATTGCATTTTACAAACATTTATAGACATCACTAATGATGCCAGCTATTAGTGAAGACCTTGAGGATAATTATAATTGCTGGATTACATAATTCCAATTTTATTTATTCATTAATTGAACAAATGCATTGTGCCTTGTTGCTGGGGATACAAAGATGAAAATCACAGCTCCTGCTCTCAAAGAGCTCACAGAAGAGACAAAAACCAAAAACCCTAATAATTCTAACAAGTGCAATAATGCTATGAATGAGGTATGAAGAGGACAAAGGAGGATAGCCTGACTCTGTCTCAGTAGAATCAAGGAAGGTTTTCACCGTGGCTTTAAATGCACAGTACAGTTAATCTTACTTATTTTTAGTTATGCACATGGATATGGGGACATTACCAGGGTTAGTTGAGATCGTGTTCTGAAACTTTTAAAACAGTAAATGCTGACAATTCTAGACCCATAGTTCCAATATCACAACATTCTATTTTTTATATGTCTATGAGACCATAAATCTATCACCAGAGCTTAACTCGAAATGGGTTTGTAAAAGCTTAACATCATATTCAAAAATCAGGATTAATCTTTCTCTGTTACATTATTGTTTGATTACAGTCCGCCGTCTGGTATTTTTGAGTTATAGTTGATCATAGCATTGCTGGGAGCAGCAGAATTCACAGCAGATCTACCCTTGCAGAACCCTATATTCTAAAATTGCAAGGTGCTGTACACACGAACAATGCAAACGGCAGAACTAAGAACAATTAAATGAGGGTTTTTTGCAATCTTTATTTGAAAGCTGATGTTCTAATGCTGTAGGTCAAGGAAGGTACTAAATATACAATTCTCTGTCCATTGTTATTCAGTGTTTTTAAGCTCCTCTATAACCAGTTTATTAAAAAGTACAAGGGAGGTATGAGATGAGCTGGTAGAGCAAATATTGTATTAGAAAACATTTATTAAATACAGCATGTTATCAAGATAGTTGAAAATACATTAAGTCAAATTCTCTCGAGTGCCTAAGAACTAGCAGAAAATGTGACATTTGATGTAGTACGTTAACTCTTTCATGGTAACATTGAGCTCTTTCTTCGGTCCTTGTGCATTAGTGAATACACCTCATAAAACTGGCTTCATTCTGAGACTTAAATCCTCTCACCCATTAGTAGATTATGCTACTATTTTGACAGTGATTTCTGATTCCTGAAAAATATTTAACTAGCCTGGTCCGTTGAAGATTTCACATTTTCTGTTCCTATAACTAAGCTTCTAACATTGATTTTTTTTTTTTAAAAGTATGCGGTTGTATAAATTTGTACATAAATACATTCATAATCTTCAACCCGAGCTGGGTTCTCAACCCTTCCCGGTAATAGTTCCAACTGTGTAATCAACTTTCTTGACCATTTGTCATAATAACTATTTTTTATTATATATAATTGACATACAATAAATTATACACATTTAAAGTGTACAATTTCAAAACTTTTGACATATGTAAACGCATGTGAAACCATCAAGACAATCAAGATAATGGACATATTCAGCACCCTCAAAGCTTTCCTTGTGCCTCTTGGTAATCTCTCTCTCCTTTCCCCTTCATCCCCAGGGCAACCACTGACCTGATTTACTTCATTATAAATTACATTTTCAAATTTTATAAAAAGAGACTCATACAGTATATATACTTTTTTTTTTTTACATCTTCATTGGAGTATAATTGCTTTACAATGGTGTGCTAGTTTCTGCTTTATAACAAAGTGAATCAGTTATACATATACGTATGTTCCCATCTCTCTTCCCTCTTACGTCTCCCTCCCTCCCACCCTCCCTATCCCACCCCTCTAGGTGGTCACAAAGCACCGGGCTGATCTCCCTGTGTCTGACTTCTGTCACTCTACATAACTATTATAAAATTCAATTTTGCTGTCTGTATCGATGGCTTATTCTTTTTTATTGCTGA
The DNA here is from genome assembly GCF_000442215.2 of Lipotes vexillifer. Lineage (NCBI taxonomy): Eukaryota > Metazoa > Chordata > Mammalia > Artiodactyla > Lipotidae > Lipotes > Lipotes vexillifer. The sequence goes on from NW_006773723.1 coordinate 127,212, forward strand.
AGAGTATTTCATTTGTGAATAAACCACAATTTATTCATCTCTTAACCTATTGATGGACATCTGAATTATCTTCATTCTCAGCTACTGCAAATATAGCTGCTATGAATATTCATGTACAAGTCTTTGTATAGACATATGCTTTCATTCTTTTGCATAAATACCTAGGAGTGGAATGTCTAGATCATATGGTAAGTGCATATTTAGCTTTTTAAGAAACTGTCAAACTGTTTTCCAAAGTAGTTGTATCATTTCAAATTCCCACCAACTTTCTTTTGATTAGTGTTAGCATAGTATAGGTTTTTCTATCATTATTTTTAACCTATTTGTGTCTATATATTTAAAGTGGGTTTCTTGTAGACAACATATAGTTGGGTCTTCCTTTTTTTATCCATTCTGAGAATCTCTGCCTTTTAGTTGAGAGTGCTTAAACAATTTACATCTGATGTGTTTATTGATATGGTTCTGTCAAAATCTACCATCTTGCTATAGGTTTTATATCTGTCTCACCTGTTCTTTGTTCATTTTTGCTCTTTCTCTGCATTATTTTGGATTAATACAGTATTTTTTCTGATTATACTTGTTTCCCTTTGTTGGCTTATTAGCTTATTAAATATAACTCATTGTGTGTGTGTGTGTGTGTGTGTGTGTGCACGTGTGCGTGTGTATGTGTGTAGCAACTGCTTTTGGTTTATAGTATATATATTTAACTAATGACAGTCTACCTTCAATTAATATTATAAAACTTCACATATGGTATAAGAAACTTAGGAAAATATAGTACTTGCATTTCTGCCCTCACAACTATTGTGCTATTATTTCAAATATTAGACTCCTAAATATGTTGTAAACCTAACACTATTTTGTCTTACTTTTGCTTTCAATAGTCAATTATCTTTAAACATTTATATTAATTCACATATTTCCCATTTTCGGTGCTCTTCCTTCATCTGTGTAAATCCAGATTTCCCTGTGGTATGATGTGTCTTCAAACTGAAGAATTTATAACAGTTCTTGTCATGCAGGTCTGCTGATTATTAATGCTTTCAGCTTTTGTTTGCCTAAAAAGGGTTTATTTCACCTTAATTCTGAAAGATATTTTCAGTGACTGTTTCTCTTTCTTTCAATATTTTAAATATTCTGCTCTCCTGATCTGCAGTGGATGCTCCGCTGGATTGTTTCCAATGAGAAGTCTGTTGCCATTCTTAGCTTTGTTCCTCTGTACTTAATACGTCCTTTTTCTCTGAGTCCTTAAAGATTTTTCTTTAACACTGGTTTTACGGAATTTAATTATAATGTGCTTTGATGAAGTTTTCTCTAAGTGTCATGCTTGGGTTTATATTTTTCCTCAAATTTTGAAAAACTTCAGCCATTATTTCTTCCAATGTTCTTCTGACCCTCTCTTCAGGAATTCCAATTTCACATATATGAGGCATCTTTATATTGCTCTACTACGATACTATATTGTTCTATACACGATTTATTTTTCAGTCATGTTTCTTCCTGTGTATCATCTTGGATAGTTTGTTTTGCTTTGTCTTCAAGTTCATTACTCTTTTCTTCTACAGGTTCTAACCTGTTATTAATAACTTCCAGTATATTTACTTCCAGTATATTTTTCATTTCAGACAGTATTTTTTTTTAGCTCTAGAAGTCCAATTTGAGTCTTTTTAAATATCTTCTGTGTCTCCACTTACCATATTCAATCCTTCCCCTACCTTCTTGAACATACGGAATATAGTTAGAATAACTGTTTTAATGTCTTTGTCTAGGGAATCTATCATCTGTGTCATTTCTGGGTCTGTTTCTATTAACTGACTTTTTCCTTTCATTATGTGTCATATTTTCCTGCCTCTTTGCATGTCTGACAATTTTTATTGGATGCCAGACATTGTAAATTTTATGTTGTTGGGTATCAGATATTTTGTATTCCTATAATATAAATATCCCTGGGTGCTGGATATTTTTGTATATTGCTAAATAGTCTTGAAATTTTTTCTAAGCCATAGTCAGGTCAGTGGGAAATAATCTGATCATTTTGAAGTTTTATTTTGTAGGCTAGACCAAAGCAGTCTTATTCTAGGGCAAATTTTTCCTCACTACAATAGCAGTACACTTTTGAGTACTCTACCTGGTGCTTTATCAATTACAAGTTTTTGCACTAAGGCCAGTGGGAAGAGATAATTTTCCTGATCCTGGATGAATTACAGTTATTGTTTTCTCCATTACTTTTAAGTGATTCTTCCCTCAGCCTTGGATTTTTCCCTCACATGCATGTGACGATCAGTGAGTACTGAACTGAAGAACTGAAGGGACTCTGAAGACCTCCAGAGCTGCTGCTTCTCTTTCCCTCCTGGATTCTCTTTACTCCCCTCTTTCCTCTCTCCCTTTCTCTCTCCCTCCCTCTTCCTCCCTCTCTCTCTCTCTCTCTCTCTCTTTCTCTCTCTCTGTCCTCTGGTACTCTACTCTGCAAACTGTAGTTACTTTTGCTTTGCTGAAGTCCCAGTTTTGTTTCCTCAATTCATAGACTTTGTTAAGCTCCGTATAGATTCTCCTTTCCTGTATATGGCTGGAAACTCCCCAGGCAGCCATCCGGAGCAATCATAGGGATCACCTCATTTTTTTCCCCCATCTCTTGAGGAAGGAATTACTGCCCTTCCTCTCTTCATGTCCCCAGTGTCTGAAAACTATATATTTTATATTTTGTCCAAGTTTTTAATTTTTTAAAGCAGGAGGTTAAATCCAGTCCCTATTACCTCATCTTAACCAGAATCAGAAGTCCACAGTAAATGTATTAAATCTTTAGCATTTTCTTCAAGTTTCCTACCCACCGTCTTCCTCTCCATGCCTCTTTCAGAAGAACCCTACTCAAAGTCTTGTGTATATTTTGTGAACTTCCTGTCTCTGCATTCTGTAATTTGTCTACATCCATAACCACTTCTTAATTCCTTCCCTCCCTCCCCCTAAACCAAACTTCTCAGCTCCATTAGGTTGTCAATTTCCAGTTACCACTCTTCACTTTGTATCTTCAGTGTCTCCCTCTATCCTCCCTCTTTTCGCCTGGCTATTTTTTCTCACATCTAGCTCCTCTTCTTTAAATGATGTTAATTCTCCAGAGTTATGTCTTTAGTCATCTTTTCTTCTAACCCTATAGAATCCTCTTGACTCCATTAGATTTCTCACGCTGCCATAACAGTATACCACAGATTGTGTGGCTTAATCAACAGGAATTTATTTTCTCACAGTTCTAGAGGCTGGAAGTTCAAGATCAAAGTAGGGTTGATTTCTGGTGAGGTGTTGCTTCCTGGCTTGTAGACAGCTGCCTTCTCACTGTGTCCTCACATGGCCTTCTCTCTGCTCATGCACTCCTGGTATCTCTTCTTATTCTTATAAGGACACCAGTCCTATGGGATTAGGGCTCCATCTTTATGGCATCATTTAACCTAATTACCCCCTTAAAGCCCTATCTCCAAATACAGTCACATTAGATATTAGGGCTTCAACATGTGATTTTTGCAGGAACATGTTTCATTCCACAACACTGACTTACTTCATCTTATCCATTACTTCAACTTCTGACTGCTACCAAATTCAAGTCTCTGCCCCAGGGTCTCTCCTGAGCACCAATACACATGCCTAAATCCCTACAGGACATTCTTATTTGGATATTATACCTTCACTCTACTCACTGTGTTCAGAATTAAACCTCATTGTCTATCCCCTCCACATCAGGTTTCCTGAGTTCACTTTCAGTAAATAACACCACCTTTCATCCAATCCATCTACTAGAAAATGTGGGAGTCATTCTTTACCTTCATGCCTCTCATTTGCCCATTTCATCCAATTGTCTGCCCAGTTTTGTCAAGTTTTTCTCCTTAATATCCTTGAATTATGCTTCTGTCTCTTTATTTCCACTGCCATCACCTTAGTTCAAAAACTTATACAATCTCGTTAGGTTGCAATATATTTTGCCCCAGGATCACATCTTTCTAGCCATGTTCCACTCTACTGTCATGATAATACCTTTAAAAGACAAACCTGAAAATATTATCTGCATGTTAACATTCTTCAAAGATTTTAGACTAACACTGATGTCAGGATAAACACAAAGCCCTGCACGTGAACTATAAGGCTCTTTCATAACCTAGTTACCAGATACCTGTCTAGCTTTTCTCTGCACCTCCTCTCTTTCCAAACTCTCTAACACCTCTATCTTATACTCTGTAATAAGTTATGTGTATTTTTTCATATGCAGTTTGTTATAGTAAGTCTTCACGATGTTGTCCATGTTACTCTCTCTGGAGTGTTCTTCTCTTGGCTAATTGCTTTGTTCCTCAAAACTCGATACAGAGGTATTATTGCTTCACAATAAATAATTACTGAACTGGACTTCATTCTTCCTAGTCTGGACTAGGTGTCCTCTTACAATCTTCCATGGCATTCCCCTATCATATCTCTAATGATATTTAGCATTTACTTGCCTGGTCCTCTATTAAACATAGCCTTCTGGAGAACACATATTCTATCCTTTATTTCTATAACCAGCACCAAGTACAGCAGCAGTTACAAAACAAAATTTGATGAAGGAATACCTTAATAAATAGAGGGATGTAATTGATTTCATTGGGCCATAGACTCTTTCCATAGAACTACAAGAGGTCTAAAACACATTTTTATGTATTGTAAACAAATATGTATTTTACATTTCTATATTAGAAAAATAGCTACATTAGAAAGTGTATTGCTAAAATAATATCACTCAAGCTTTACTCAGCCAGAGATAATACAGAGAACAACTTGGCTCTCCTGCCGGGAATGTCTTTATTTTTTCATCTTAAACTTTAGGTTAGAGAGTTATTTTCAAGGATAGTTATAAAGACATTCATATTTACTCGATGCAGTTTGACATAACAGTCAAGCATTTAAAAGGCTAATCATCCAGGTTTCATTTCCAAGTCAGCTGGCTCATTACGTGATGCCTACTCTTCAAGTAACACTGTTCTTTCTAAGGCTTCAAGTGCCCTTAGAATCTTAACTCCAGTTTAAGATTTCACTGTCACTCAATCCCAACTCAGTGATACTTTTCCTACCACTTTTTAAAAAAAATCAAGTGAGTTTTCTTTCCAAAATGCTGCCCAGATCCTTTCCAGACTCAACAGCTTCTTCTCTCCTCTTGCACAGCTTTCCAGATACTCACAGCCAACATGGGCATTTCTTTACCCATCTGCGCTGTCCTTGTCTTCAGACTCTTCACTCATTTTGAATTCCTTCCTCAAGCTATTCCACTTCTTCTCATTACCTGCCAATCCCAAGCGTAAAGTTGCTCCACTCCGGGTAAAAACATCGTTATTACATAGGATGCCTGGTACAGGAGTTCTCAATGGGACAGAACACTGACATTCTGAAACCTAAGTAATACTATGAATAATCCTGCCCACGGAAACTCTCAATCTCTCTTCGAATTTTTCAGGGGGACATTTTCAATACACATTTCAGTTTGAATGTGTGAGTCATAGTGAATGTCAGTGCCGACATTAATTATACCTAAATCCTCCCAAGTCAGCCCTACAGTGCTAAGTCAGAATCGCCTAGACACTTATGTTGCCTGTGGCATATCCAGCTTTGCAGCCTTCCTTTACCCCAGCAGCTAGGATAAGCTCCATTGTTCAGTCTGTCCCTGGTCTCTGAGACCAAACCAAACCTTCAGTTTCAAAAGGAAGTAGCTTTGTTATTTCTCTGTTCTGGTCCCTGGGTCCCACTTCTGATGTTTGATTTTATGGTTGGATACTAGAACTCTGTCTGACTTATACCTTGTGACAGTTAATTTTATGAGTCAATTTGACAGAGCCATGGGATCTTGGTTAAACATTATTTCCAGGTATGTCTGTTTCTAGCTAGTGTTTCTCTCCATCAAAATGGATACCCCCCCCCCCCCCCCCGCAAACT
>NW_006773723.1:133238-157638 GCF_000442215.2 Lipotes vexillifer
CCCTGCAACTCTGCCACGAGCTAACTCTTTGTCTGCCCCTTCTGGTCTATAATGAATGGAGAATGTAATTTGGGAGCCAATAACCATCCAATCCCCAAGAGTTAGATAACCTATTTTAACACAAAACGCCAGCCCAAAACTTTTAAATGAGCATATCTTCATGAACTTTATGAGATGTCAGTGTAATTTAGTTCTTGAGAATAAAGTACAAGGTATGACAGTTTGCTGAGTGTAGTCCACAGATCAAAAAACTAACCGAAAATTTGACTTTTTAAATTTATAAATCTACTTAGTTCCTCCTAATTATTACTCAGTGCTTTACTTGTTGTACTTTTAAGCAATACAAAATAAGGAACAGGCCCTAAAATAAGGGATGGTTATTCATCAATGATAAAGAACGCTATTTAAAACAATTTCATTTCAATATATAAATGCATATTTTAAAAGTGGTTATATGCATATACATACATCTCACAGCTTTAACATGTTATTTTCTCTACCAGTAATATGGTACTATATATATATCACTTAGTAAACCATGAGGTTTACATCAGATGATATGTTGAACTTTATTAAACACGAAAGTTCTGACCTAATTTAAAAAAAAACAGAATAACAAATAGTAGAAAAAGTAAATTGCATTGAATATTTTAGAATAAATGATTTTCTATAAGGTAAATTATGATATGCAACGATAATGACTAAATACTAGTCTCCCTGACTACACTTCCTACTTTCAAAGATTTGGGTCTCCTTCCTGAATTTTAGTATCAGAGGTATGTAGTCTTCCATCACTTTGTACACACTTTCTCAAAAGAACTCATAATAAAAAAAGAACTGATAATTTCCCATAAACACCGGGGCCCAGTTTTCTTGAGTGCTCAGTTGTAGGGATAGGTAAAGATAGGCAGTGAGAGAATGTGGGTGAAGGGAAGGAAAGGGGAGAGAAAAGAAACGGGGAAAATATTACCATTCATCAAAAGCCTACCATAAGCCAGGCATCATGTTGATTCAGTTATTTTATCTAATCCACAAAACTATCTTAGCACTTGTTACCTTTATTTTGTAGATGAGGAAACTGATGCCTAGAGAAATAAACTAACTCTCCACAAATGACATGGTTAGAGGGTGACAGAAGCCAAAGCATAAACCCAGCTCTCTCTGATTCTACAGTCCGTGCTTCTATAAAACTGTGTGCTATGTATATCCATACATAATTCCAACCCATAGCCAATACACTTATGTATATCCATATGAATGTTCAATAAACATAGATAAATGATCTTTATTAGGAAACAGAAGTCTAATACTACCAAAATAATAGTTGAGTCTCACTTATTGATACACCTTTTTATGTAACACCTATTTATTTGGCAGTTACCATTGTACTGTGTTAATCTGGAAATACAGAAATGATAGGCCACTGACCTCTAAAAGCTTATAGTCTAGAGGGGCAGAGGGAAGCAAACACATAATTTCAATACCATATTATAAGTGCTAAGGTGGAGGTGCACACAGACCACCATGGGAATTTCAACCAGATGACTTAGTGACGAGGGTTACAGTTAGGACAAGAAAGGATAGAAAGCCTTAGAAGACCTCTTGGAGGTGATGTTCCAACTCACAAAGGACAGGTAGAAATTACCTAAGTAGCAAAAGAATGGGAAGGCATTCGGGATGCGGGCACAACAAGTGCAAGACTGAGGAGAGAAGGAGCCTGACCACCTGGACAAATGCAGGTTGGTTGATACGGCAGATGTGAGAGCTCAAAATAAAAAAATGGAGGACTGTAGGAGGACCCCCACTTTGTTGGTCCGGGTGACTGGGTGGATTACTGTGCCATCTTTTTGGACATAAAATTGATTATGAAACTCCTCCACTGAAAACTCATTAATGACTTGTCTTGCTATTAGATTAAATCCTAAACTCCTGAGCACGACCAATAAAACTTCTGCCAACACCCCCCATCTTCCTCCTCCATGATGCTCCTGTCCTTACAGTGCACTCCCTTTCTGCCCAGCCCAGCGTCTTACACCTACTAATCCTTCTCCTGGGACAATCTCTCCCTACCCCTTCACACCCACCACCTCAGCCTAAATGTTACTTACTTAGGTAGGCTTTCTCTGGCCTCCAAATTCTGCTATGTTACTACACCACATCTTCTCATGACACTGTCAACTTCAGCTTCATAGTTCTTACCACAACTAAAATTATATAGTTATTTTGATTTGTATGTTACTCAACACCTGCCTCTGTCAAAACAGTATGTCATTTTGGTCACTCTGTATCCACAGTACTTAACTCAATGCCAAATATTTATAAGGACCCCATAAATACATGGAGTAATGGATTCTGAGAAGGATATAGAAGGAGTTTCATGGTAGGAAGAGAGTTTGGGGGTAAACAAGAATATCTGTGGAAAATCCATGTGGAAATATTATTTTCCTTTTTAGAATTTTTGTTTTTGTATTCAGGTGGGAATTATCAGCAGAACACAAATCTAAGAGTAAATAGTAAATAGAGAGCATTAAAGCTATGGGACTTGATTAAGTAAACAGAGGAATAAACAGGAAAGAGGAAGACATCATTACTGGGTACAAGGCACTTAAAAAGCAGATAAAGAGATGAGACCTAATAGGAGCAGCCAGAGAGGTGGGAAGAAAACTGTAAAAAATGGCATCAGATAGTCAAGGCAAGAAAACTGTCTAGTAAGAAAAACATAGTCATGTAAAATACCTTTTTTTTTTCTTTGAAAGAAATCAAGTAATAAGTATATAGTGAACGAATGAATATATAGTGTTGATTTTTCAATTTTTTTTCTAAATTCTTCCCAGTTTTATCGAGATATAATTGTCATATAGCACTGTATAAGTTTGAAGCATACAGTGTAATGATTTGATATTATCGTGTTAAATTTTGTAATTCTAAGGGTCACTGATCACCTAAAAGGGAGACACTTTCTTTCGTGGAGCAATAGGAGGAAAGCCCAGATTGTATTAAATGATTATTCAATCATTTAATGAAATGAGTATCAACTCATTGATATGAGTATCAACTAAGCACCAGAGCCTGTACTTACTGCTGGAGGCACAAAAATAAACAAAATAAGCATGCTTCCCATCTTCATGGAGTTTAATGCACTCAGACCAGGGCATAAATATAGCTTTGTCACAATACAAGCGATTTATTTCTTATTTTCTTATACCCAGAAGCTTCAGGAATTCATGTTACCTGCCTGGCTCCTAAAGGTGTGGGTTATTAACTCCAGAGAATAGTGTAAAAAGTATTATAATTGGTTATAATCAGATATGTGCTCCAATAGTACATACAAGAATTACTACAGTCATGAAGTCAAGGACGGCTTCCCCAAAAATGGAGTGAGTCAGGAAAATTAGAGATGACGGCAATAAAAGGAAGGAAATGTTTGCCATAACTAAATGGCAAAATTGTCAAAATTGCATGGGTTTTAACAGAAGTATGCGCAAGCGAAAACAGCAAAAGGAAAAATGAGCGAATGTTAACACCTTCTTCCACCTCTGTGATTTGGGGATAAAAGAAGGAATAGCTTCCACTTAGTGTTATAGCAATATTTGACAGTAAAGTTTAATATGTTTTTGTACATCCTCCCCCCCCCCCCGCCTCCTCCATCCATCTACGGGAGGATTGGTCTGGGCCAGCTGAGAACTGCGTGGGCTTTTGTGAGGCCAGTTGTAGGAACCAAGGTCATTGGTATTCCACTGAAGGAACCACGGAGCTGAGTGGACCCCGAATGGCCCTGCCTAAACAGGGCCTATTCCAAACAGTTGCAGAATATAAATAAATCGACCGTATTTCCTCACCAGTGCCCTCAAATTTTTGCCACTTGGCCCATCTACCTGAGACACTTTGGACAACAAACAGTACTTTCTTGAGATTCCTTTCCAAAATCCAACACTTGGTAATATATTGCGCCTTTTTTACTTTATCTTTATGAAATAAGGAACTTCCTTTTGCCTATCTTTTTGCTTTACTTTTACAAATTTTATTGATTATTTGAAATAACAAAAATCTTCTCTTGAGGTGGTAAACCAGAATATTTATTTAAGGAATCCCATCTGGTGCCAAGTTACTTGCCAATAGAAAGGTGACAAGCATACTTATTTGTGAGTTTTATTTCAATATCTTACTTATGGTGTTTTCAGTAGCCATTAGACAAAAAATATATATATATAACTACCTCTACCTTACCATGAAGTTATATTTAAAACCTTTAAAATGGGATTCTCAAACTTTATTTAGATCCTCTAACTGTTTAGAGTTTGATATGAAAGATGATAATATTTAAATTAAGAGCAAGAAATATTATTAAATAAAAGCAGAGAAGAAGCCAGAGAGAGGGCATGCCTTCTTTTTATCAGGTGCAAGTTACTCAAAAGGAAAAAAAAAATCGCTTTTTCTTTCAATGTGTTTGCTTTTTTGTCATATCTTTATTACTGTTCTTCATTCCTCTGAGTGATTTTCCCTAATCATTCTTAAAATCCTGCTTTTCTTTCTATTTTCCCCCTAATCTTCAAAATAAAATTAAATGAAACAGCAAGAAAATAAAATTTGGGGGATATATACAAAATATTTTCAGTTCGTAGTTTACATATATCTGTAATTACAGAGCTTTCTTATAGGTTTTTTTTTCTCTCCCTTCTTTTGTTGTTGGACATGGGATAAGAATCCTGTTTTTCTTTTAGTGTTAATATCTGGTAAGACAATTCTAAGCCAGATCTCCACAGATATTTAAAAGGACCTTCTTAGGGAGACACAGTCAGCATATGCTCTTCCTAAGGAAAGCTAGAAGGACATAGGAGATTTTTTTTTTTTTTTTAGAATAAAAGTACGAAACAAAAGTCTAGAGTAGCTTCCAAAAACCATCTAGTGACAGAGTCAAGACTGCAAGCAAGCAGAAGACCATCATGATCTCCTTCACACTCAGTGTTTTCCAAAATAATTCCCAAGGAATCATGTCTTAACTTTAGAAAGAATCAGATGCAGAAAAGTCGCTAATAAAAGTTGAGATACCTGTTACACGAGCTCTCAATTACACACCAGGAGCATGCACTAAAAAGTGGCCTGTGTCTCAGAGGATCCCACCAATGGGGGAAGGGCTGTTTCTCCATTTGAATCCAAGACAGAGCCCATAATGGAATAAGCAAAAGTTATAGACTCCCCCAGATCTACCTGTACTGGGGAGGGCAGGAGGCTTCAGCAAGGTCTATACATCAGGAGCAATGATGGCAGCAGATACAGGGAAAGCAGCAAGCGGGGCTAGGACCACAGTGAACCAGAGGAGAGGCAGGCAACTAAGCAGTGACCCAAAAGGCCCGTTCTCCACAGCACAAGAGCTACTTCCAGATGCTCTCAAGCCAGGTGGGAAGAATGGGTGAAATACGTTGTTTTCACAGAGTACAAGGAAATAGAGCCAGAAAACGTAGTTTGTTTGAGCCTGACTCTATCTTTGTTTGTATGGTAGTATGGCCATTGTAAACATAGGTTACCTGATTTACTCAAGGCTTGTCATTGTTGTTTTATTATTCTTGGTGACGGTTAATAATTATAGAGGCCAACATCTGTAGAGTACCTACAGAATGGTTGTTTTCAACTGCTGAGGTATGGCTGCCCGTTGCACTTTGAGCACTATAAGAAGTTCATATGCATTAGCTCATTTGTCCTTTACAACCCTATGAGGTAGGCATTAGTACTATCTTAAGTTTAAAAATTATAAAGGGAAAAATGAGGTTGATAGAGTTCAAGAAACTTGTCCAAGTTTACAGAGTTAATACATGACAGAGTCAAAATTCAAATCTCATCCCTCTGGTCAAACTCTCAACCAATTTATTGCCCAAGTGAGTATTGTCCTAGAAGCTGGGAGCTGGCAGAATTGCCATATACTTTGAAGCTTCTTAATAGTAGAAGAAAGCCAAGACATAAAGTGGAAGATAGTAGCTTTAAAGAAGAAAGGAAGGTGGGATCACTCCTTAAAGCCTATAACAGAAAAGAAAAATAGAACTTGAGAAAGGGAGCTAGTCCTAAAATTTCACCTAGAAGCTTCTCAATCGTTCCTCCACATTTTGCTCCTCCTGGCTCCTACCTGGATGCCGCTGACTCCTTCTTGAATGATGTGAAACACAAATCCCAACGCCCTTCATATGAAACTCAGCAAAGACATCAGTCTCTTGATTATCAAGTCTTCACTGAGAATTTATGATGCGCTCCATCTATCATGTCAATGGTAAGGCTGGTATGTCAGTCAGCATGCTATGAGAACTTGGGCCCCCACAATCTTCTCAGTCTCCCTCTAGCTCTCAGTATCAGAATAAGCTCACTGGGCCCTCTGCCCTAATTCCAGGCATCCTACAAGCCTCAGCCCCTCTCATTTAGGGATGCTAGGATGATCGCTGTTTCCAGATGTCCTTGTCCTAACTTCCTGGGTGACTATGTCTCCCACTGTCTGTTCCCATAGTCCTGGATACAGATCTCCATGACAGCATCATCACATCATGTCTTACTTGCTTTTAGAGTGTCAGTTTTCCTTCCTGGAAAGCAAGAATTAATACTATGATGGATTTAGCAGAGTGCTTAGAACATAATAGTCCCTCAATAAAATGTGAGTGACTGATTAAAAAATTATATCTCTTCTTGCATATAGCACTTAATATAGAACATTGCACATAATTATATTTGTTCTGTATGACATACACAAAACACATAAACAAAGGAAAAACAACCACCATGAATGCATGACTTGTCACAAGTTTGCTTCCTCTATACTTGCTTATGATCTTTCAGTTTATTTCCATTATTTCCTATTTTTCAGCAAATGATACTCAATTTTTCAAGCCAAAAATCAATAAATTATCCTTTACTTCTCTATCTCCCTTATTCACTACAGCCAACCCATCATCAAAATATATCAAATATATCCAGTGTTCTTTACCACTACTGATCCCATTCTAGTCCTATCCACCATCATCTCTTAGGTGGATAGTAAGACATGAGAACACTGAAATTAGGCTTCTAATGTGTTTCCCTGATTCTACTGTAGCCTTGATAATCGAGTCTCCATACAGCAGCTAGCGACATCCTTTTTTATTTATTTATTTTTTTGCGGTACGCAGGCCTCTCACTGCTGCGGCCTCTCCCGTTGCGGAGCACAGGCTCCGGACGCGCAGGCTCAGCGGCCATGGCTCACGGGCGCAGCCGCTCCGCGGCATGTGAGATCTTCCCGGACTGGGGCACGAACCCGCGTCCCCTGCACGGGCAGGCGGACTCTCAACCACTGCGCCACCAGGGAAGTCCCTAGCGACATCCTTTTTAAAGTCTAATAATCACTACCCTTCTTAAAATGCTTCAGTAACTTTCCACTGCCCTGAAAATAAAAGCCAATCTAGCCTCCATGATCTGACTCTTACTTCCCAAACCAACCTCATCCCCTACATTTTCCTCATCCATTCACTATGCTCCAGACACATTGACCGTTCTGTTCCTCCAAAGGTCAAACTCGTTCCTACCTTGGGCCTTTGAACTTGTTTTCCTCTCTGCCTTGGCAGCTCTTCCATTTCTAGCTCCTCTCCATCCTTCAAATCTCAGATAAAATGTCACCTCTACTGAGAGCCTTTCCTTGACAACTCTTTCTATTCTCTACCTAGTTATCACATCACCTTGTTTATTTCCTCCGTAGCACTTTTTATAATCTGTAATTATCTTGTTTATTGGTTTTATTGTTACTGTCTGTCTTTTTCCTACCCCAATCTTCCACATACAATGTAATGAAAGTCGTACGAGGACAGGACTTCATCTATCTTTACATACACACTGTCTCTCCAGAGTCTAGAAAATATTAGGTACCCAATATGGATTTCTTGAAAGAATGGATGAATGTATATTTAATGTTTATTGTATGACTTTACATTTATAGTAAACTCTTTGCAGGCAAAGACCATGTCTTGTTTGGAGAGAATTTGAGATGGCATCCTGGATACTACCACATGACTACAGATGCAATAAATGTTATCGATTTTGAAAACTCTATCAGGACCATCATTTAAAGTGACTCTATGGTCTCAGTTTTCACCGTAGAAAATCAAGTAAAAATAAGCAACAATGGAAACTTCTGACAAATCTGCCCATAGGAATAGGACCCTTTGAATTTGAATACATGGCTTTAAATACTGTTATTAAGATGTGAGGATTTTTTTTCTGAGAATGCTTTGAAAATCTGAAAACTTTTAATGCTATTTGCAACGATTGGGTCTGTGCTGCATTTATCTCCCTGTGTGCTCTGAGCCCCCATGAATTTTAGTAGTTCTGTTCTTAAGCAGCTCATGATGCCTAGAGAATCACTTGGCCAAGAGAAATGAGTTTAGTAATTCCACAAAAAGAAAGTCCAACTGAGGTAATGTACCTGAATTTAGTACCTAAATTAAAAGTTTGAGACTCGGCTTTCCCAGAAGTAATTTCTTCTCTCATCAGGGAATGTATATGCTATCAATAAGATTCTGTAGCTCAAAAGCTAATTGTTTGAGAACACCTAATTGAAAGTAATAGCTAATGAGAGGGTTGCATTAGCGACTTAAAGTTAGTGATCACATTAGGATCCTATATTTATACAATCATGGTTTATTTCCTCTTTCTTAGATGGCATTAGTGGATAAGTAAATTATTCTGGGAGAGCTGCAGTGGCTGATGTGTGCTGGACTGGATCAAAGGACATTAAGAAGCATAACAAAGAAAGCTCCACTCCTAACTCACAGATGCTTAGAACTACAGTGTAATTCTGCCTGAACTAAAGCAAATAAAGGATCTATGAAAGCACCCAAAGAATATTAAGAGCAAATAGTAGAGTCCATGGTTTTAAACCTAGTGTTTAGGGAAACACAGACAAATAAGAAAGCCATAAAACAAATTCAAATGTTATCTCCTCATTCAAATGTTATCTCCTCTCACAGTCTCTGCATTATATGAATGTGTTCCACACAGGGTGGAGTTTGGGTTTAAAAATGAGAAAGTTTCCTTCCGTCAACAAACCTGGCCTTGGATAGAGGCATACAAAACAGATTCACACATCACTGTCTGACAAGATGTTCATTGATAATTTTAGCAATGCTGAAGAACTTATTGATACATGCTTCCTCTTAGAAAAGCATCTTAAACTCATTGGAAAAAAAGAATTCAAGTACAAAAAGGAAATGTGGAATTTGAAACTTTGTAAGAAAGTGGGTGTCTGAAGTAGGACATCTTATAAAAAGGTCAGACAATATGGTGATGCTTATGAACAATTGCCTTCTTATCAGCAAATTTCTGTCCAGACTTTTGAACATAAAAACTATTAAATAAAAATAAACTATTTGCAACATGTTAACATCAGATTGACCTTCTTCAGTTTACAAACTACAGAATACAATGACAAATGTTACAGTTTTAGGTATATACATGCCTAGGTATCTCTTACCAGAGACACACTTACTCCCTTTACAATGACTATTGAAGAGAAAGTGTAACCATGGATGACTGGTTTGGGTAAACTACATTAGCCACTAAAAGAAGTTTTCATTATTTGTTAAATGTTTACTACTACATAAACTAACAAAAGAATAGATTTGTGTACCCAGCTCTCCTGCATTTTGAGTTTTCGACTATCTGAAAAAACAGTCCTCTTTCTATAAGAATTTTAAATACATCTTAACATGGTTGATTTATTCACTAGTCCACTCATTTATTCAACAAATGTTGAATGGGCAGCAGCTATGCAGAAGGGCAGAAATACCTACAAAGAATGATCAGGTATAATATTCCTAATGTATTATTCCTTTCTGTTCAACCTTATGAATCTCCCCCAAAGTAGGGTAAGTATCATTTCTCTCAATTTTGGGGGCAATAAAAAGGTGAGCCAGCCCAGACAATCCAAAAGGAAAGAATAATCACAACAGAATGAAATCTTAATGCATTAGGAAAGTCAAGCTGGGGTAGGAGACTGACGGGGACTCATGATACATTCAATAAGCAAAAAGGCTGAAACGCTGGACAACATATTTATTTCCATATCACTTCCTTGTGGGGAAGAGACTTATAATTTATCATCAGAGATCTTTAGGACTCTGGATAAAGTGGGCTTGAGAGCAAGTGTTCTCAATAATGATGACAGCTAAGTGAGGCCAAGTAAATTAGAGACTTAGACATAAGTTACTCTTGGACCTCTGTTACTTGAGACCTTGAGAGCCACTCCCACTTCCACAGAAAAGCTACTAGTGGCATCCATTACCACCTTGGCAGTGTTTATATGAGGGCCTGAAAGTTTTAATGTTCAGGAAATTTTGAGGGGATAAAACTGATCCTTCACTTTCACAACTGAAAAATTATAAGCAAAGTATAATGGATAAATAAATAGCTGCCCCGAACCACATCACAAGGATTTTATTTTTACCTTTAAATATTCATGTTGGGCTGTTATCATCTAGGCAGGGAAGGCATCCTCCCTCAATATTTTGAAAAATATTTAAAAAAACTGTATAACTATAAATTATACCATTTATTTTTCTGACTGTGTAAATTAAAGTGGTGTTTCAGTTTGTAGTTTTATACTGACTTAGGACAATATAGCACAGATGAATTTAAGAATGTTTATGATTAAAGTGGTATTATTGTCATGAGGCACAACTTTTAAAAATTAAATATGTCTTAGTTTGTGTCAAAGTGTATTACTTATGATTCTAAATGAAATACTAAAAGCTACCAATACCTGATGAAGAAGAATAATTCATAAACATAACCTCAGTAACAAAGTTCTGGGGAAAATTTCAAAGAAAAAAACAAAAAAAAGTTATCCTACAGATTCAAAGAGGATTCCTATAACTAATTATGGCCCAAAACCTGTCACAAAAATCCTCTATGCTCTCAAATACCAATTCCCAACTGGGGAAAGAATTAGACCTCCATCACGTAGGCCAATAATACTGAGAGAATATCAAATCCCAAGATCTTGGACAGAAATATTTTTTTTAATGCAGGAAAATGCACACCTACATTTTAGTGAAGCAGATGATTAATAAAAACCATGTACCTAAGAGAGTGTAAAACTAAGTACAGCATGACTATTTAGGTCAGCTATTTTTCTACCTACTTCAGAATTAAAATCAGTAACATGAACACAATGATTTCATGCTAACACAGGCCAGCCCCTTCATTGTCAACCAAATTTAAAACCAGCACATAGTATTTATAAATACCATTATACAAAATATTATTTTCTCCACCAGCTATGGACTCAATGTTTGTGCTCCTGCCTGCGCCCCACCCCAAATTCACACGTGGAAGACTAATCACGAAAGTGATGATATTTGAGGTGGGGCCTTTGGAAGGTAATTAGGTCGTGAGAATGAGCCCTCATGGACGGGATTAGCATCCTTATAAGAAGAGACATAAGAGAGATTAGCTCCTCCCACATGAGGAAACGTCAAGAAGATGAGAAGATGGCCATCTGCAAACCAGGAGTAGTGTCCTCACCACTCATCAGGATCTGCTGGCACCCTGATCTTGGACTTCCCAGCCTCCAGAACTGTGTGAGATAAATGTTTATTGTTGAAGCCACCCAATCTATGGTATTCTTGTTATAGCAGCCCAAACTAAGACACCACCATGCCAATATATTTCACTGAAACAGATTAATGTTGAGAAAATAATTAAGCATCTATTTCAACGAACTCTACAGACCATCCATAGAGTGCAACCAATAGGGGTAAAGTATAATTAGATTACATATGGAGAAGTAGAGACCAATAGCAAACATTGCTGAATATCTAGAATTTAAAGTCACATTTTTTTCCCCATGAACATTATGGATTTAATTCTCTTTACTATGCATGAAAAAGAAGATTCTACAGGAACACATAAACATAACCTACTTCAAGGTACAGGCCTCTGGTACCATGTTGCTTAGCACCTCTCTACATTACAATTTCAGAAAATATGATTAGATACTACCTTTGTTCAAACTTTCATTGAGGAAATGTTTGTTGGCTCCCTCCTATGGATGAGGTACCAAATCGGAATATAGGAGCACAATCAACAAGTTTCTCTCTTTGTAGAGCTTACATGCAAGGAGAGGAGAGATATTATACATGTAAAAACTTTTTAAAGATAAGTACAGACAGGGATAAACTGCATGAAAAAAAGGAGGAAAGAATTAATATGACAAATAGTGACTTTAAATAGTGTGGTCAAGAAAGGCCTCTTTTAGAAGATAAAGAATGAGAAGGAGACAGCTTCTAGAGACACATGAGAAGACTCTTTCAAGCAGAAAAAAAAAAGTGCAAAGGCCTTAAGGCAAATAATAACTTGATTGTTTTTTGAAGAATTGAAAAAAAGAATTGAATTTTCTTCAGAATGGCTGAAGAAGAGCTCTACTCCTGATTTGTATTTTCAACAATGCTACTTGCCCTCCAATGATAAATAATTAGAAAACTGGACAAAACACGTTAAAAAAAAAAAACTGCTTTCAGATATTGAAAAACAGGGAGTGCTAGACTGTGACCCCTAAAATAAGGGAAGCAAATGAGATGACTTCTACCATTGCCTCAGCTTTCTGCTTGAAGTTGACAGATCATTTTTGGAGGAAGGAAGAACTGAAGCTAAGCACAGGGAGACTGAAGTAGCTGGACTTGGCATCAAACTGTACCAGAGAAGAGGGAGCTACATGTAAAAACAAGATCTCCAGAAATATGAACAGGGGTTTCCTTGTGTCTGTGTTTGAATACAAACGTGCATTATATGCAGGGTAAAATGCCATAATGCCAAACAATAACACTCAGGTTTGCTAAACAGTTTCCAGAGCTCATGCAGAGCAAGGAAATGTTTAAATTTCCACAAGCCAAGAGGGGAGAGCTTGTTGAATACTGAGGCATTCAGTATAACTGCTTAGTAGGAAAGGGTTATATATTTGAAATCGGACCACTAAAGAGTCATGCCTTAAAATACTCTTACGATAAAGGTCTCTCTAGATCCACAAAAGTATTTAAGTTGCACTGTAAGTAAATGAACTACCTGCTAAAACAATTGTTAAAGAAAAATAACAAAATCCAGACACTCAAGACATATGAAGAAGCAGCAAATTTTAACCCATAGCCAGAAGTAAAATCAGTCAATATAAGCAGACCCATAAATGATAGAGATGATGGACTTAGTAATCAAAAACTTTAAAACAGCTATTATAAATATGCTTAAGATTTTAAATAAATATGAGTATAATGAGGAAGGAGATAAAAACTACTATTGAACTTCAAGACCTGAAAACCACAATATCTGAAATAAAATTTAGTAGATGGGTAGATCAGACACTGCAGACAAAGAGATCAGTGAATTGGAAAACATAACATTAAAAGTTACCAAATCTGAGGCACAAATCAATAAAATGCTAAGAATAACTCCCAGAGAATAAAATTCATGGTCTTTATGATCTGTATGACAATATCAAATGGTCTAAAATACATGTAATTGAAGACACACAAAAAGAGGATCAGAAAAATATCTCAAGAAATTTTCTAAAACTTTCCAAATTTGATAAAAACTAAAAACACAAATACACTAAGCTCATCAAATTCCAATAAGAATAACACAAAGAAATTCACAAGAAAAAACATCATAATTAAATGACTAAAATTCAGTAGTAAAGACAAAATTTTAAAAGCAGACAGGCAAAGGGTAGAACAAAGATCAGAACAGTTACCAATTTTTAATAAGAAATTATAAACAAGAAGACTATGGAATGACATCTTCAATGTACTGAAAAAAATATGTCAAGCTAGAATTCTATATCCAGCCAAAATATCTTGCACAAATGAAAACAAAATAAAGACCTTTTCAGACAAATGAAGCTGAGAGAATTTGAAACTAGCAGACTTGCACAAAAGTAAATAATAAAAAATTGTTTGTGCTGAGAAAAATAATACCAGATGGAAACTGGGATCTACACAAATGGATAGAGAGTGCAAGAAAGGGTAATATGTCAGCATACACAATTTCAGTTTTTCTCATTTTTAAAATTTCTTTAAAAAACAATTGATTATTTAAAGCAACAATGTATTGTCAGGTATAAAACATGTGTAGAAGTAAAATATATGTAAGTAGAAATACATAAAGTTAACATGAGGAAAATGAAAGTATACTGTTATAAGTTTCTTATATTATACAGGAAGAGGTATAGTATTAAATGAATGTAGACTGTAATAAGCTGGACACATAATGTAAATCACAGAATAAGTAAAAGAATGTTTAAACTAAAAGAATAAAGGGTATAGCTAATAAACCAAAACTGAGATAAAATGGAATATTAAAATTAACTCAACTGATTCAAAAGTATATAAAAAGGAAATAAAGATCAGATGAAATAAATACAAAATAAAACATTAACAAAAGTGCTTTGTTGCATTTAAAATCAGTTACAAAATCATACTACGATAGTCCTAGGGTGATTATCACTTGATTTGCTCTGCCTAGGATATGGTTCCCACTGAAGATACAATTAATCTTAATGCTTTAGCGTTTGACCATTTTTTAATCAGCATTAAGTCATCATAAATTGTGTACATTTTCATAATTTTACCATCACTTGAACTTCTTGGCTTCTGTCCAATAAGACAATTTACCAAAGAAATATCTATGTTATTTATCTTAGAATTTTTGGGTGAGTTAAGAGATAGCTAGAGGTAAGGACTAAGATAGCCAGCCTTCCCAATTCTGTAACACTAAATAGCCAAGAAAAGTCTGCCCCTCTCCCAAGACAAACATGAAATTCACTTTAGTATATCTGAAGTCAGGCTACTAGCCATGAACCTCAACTTCCATAATGGCCCCAGGAGCAAAAGTGGCCTTCTAGAAAATCTTGACAGCCTGGGGATTAAAGAAGAGCTGACATCTCAGTTCATTTTAACCCAATGTTCTTTCTCCTTTTCCTTCAGCTCAGAGTTAGAACCTAAAATCAACCTGCAACTGAACCAGCCGTTAGGAAAAAGTTCCATTTCAACTTAAATTCCTATGAATATGAACAAAATGGAGTTAATAAAATCCTTTACCTTTATTTTGTGCATGGTAGAAAAATTATAATTTTTTTAAATCTATGGTTAAAAATGAATTTTGGAGTAAGGGAGACTGAATTTTCCATTTTGGATCTACCACTTACTTTTAAACTGTATAATCTGAACCCAGTTGTAATAACCCTTATGAACACAGTTGTTGTCAGGATCAGAACCATACATGACACAAAATTCATTTACTATTTTTATTACTCATAACCATCCTAAGAGATATAGATAGATGCTTGTGTATTTGTTTAGCCAAAAAGCAAAAACATGTAATCTTTTGAAAATAAAAATATACACACTTTTAGATTGATACAGATGGTATACTTGAGTTTATAAATATAATAAGCCATACATTGGTTTTTGGATTGACTGTTCCCACCATAACCATCATGCTTTTCCCCCTGATATCTTGTAAGATACTGTGACTGAGTGGTTGCATTATAAAGCTATTGTGCCATTAAGATGAACTAAATTGTGGTATGATGTTACACACTGGACTAATTTAAAAATTCTGTGACTCTGGGAGTCAGGCAGACCTGGACTCATCTTTGTTAGCTTCTTAGTTGCTGGACAATTTGGAGAAAGTTTTTAAATTTCTAATTTTTTTTCACTTTCTAAAGAGTTTTTATGCAGAAAAAAATAGTACAGTGTTTTTAGAATTTCTAAAATAAAGTGGACGGTCAATAGGTGTTAGTAACCTTTTCCACATTACTGTTTTTCCTCCCTCCAATATAATGGAATAATCATGATATAGATACATAAAAAGATTTTTTTCCCTAAGCTCAAACCCAATAAATCTGGTCCAGCACGAAGATGCCTGAGAAATAGTATAAATGTTAGTGTGAAGGGCTGAAGGTAACCATGAGAATGGGAAGAGATGACAAAGTGCTGAAAAAATCTATAGAATATATTCTCTGAAACCAAAAAATTTCTGCATGCTAGGTGGCCTAAGCTTGCATCAACATAAATCATATTCAAAAGATAACCTGTTTGTAGGACAGAATATCAATCAAAGCAAATGCCAATGTTCAAGATACAGTAAAAATCAGGAAAACAAGAGAATAGAACATAGCAGCAAAATGAGGGGGGAAAAATGCTAGAATAGCTAATTTAAAGAACTCTGCAAGAGAAAATTTTAAGGAAGATTTTACATTAAAATGAAGCCACACACTACCCATGTTTCTTTTACTTTGTACCAGCCTTGGAAGACTAAGTACCCATGTTCTTTTCATCTGGGATAACTCTGAGAAGTTACTTGAGATCTCAGAATGACTGAGTTGGAGAATGTATGCATTTAGAGTTTAAATGCATTATAAGTCTAAATAAATATACTTCATCTATTAGTGTTTGTCCTAAACCCTCCTCCCCAGTGTTTGCAAAACAGCTTATTTGTTTGTGTTTATCCTTTTGACCCTGACGTTGTCCACATCTCTTTCCGTGCTGACCACATATATACTTATTCCATTCAGTGCTTTCCATTCCTTATCCCAGCACGTATTCTCTGCTTCAGTAATATTTTCTGCCTTCTTGCTCCAATCACCAATGTCTTGTAGTACAATACATCTTCCATCAGGCCAAAATCAACCCCAAGAGAAGATAAAAGTTATGTGGATTTGATAAATTTGCAGATCTATAGTGCTTTGCTGTACATCCATGGGATATGCCCTTCAATAAAATAAGCTCAAAATTTCCCTTCTCATAACAAGCATTTATAGCATCGGGTTTTTCTTCAAGTCAACTTGTATCACTCGTTTGCAATTTACTGTGGATGAGTAAATTCCCTAAGAGATCTCTAACTTGGGTCTTTAGTGCATTTTGGATAGGAAAACAAAATCTAACTAAGTATGTCACCAGGATGAGACACCGCTCTTAAGCAAGACACAAACAATACTGTGACATTTCCCTAACTAAAAACAGTCTTTAACTTTTTATTTTTGAACAGACTCAAGTAATACTTCTGCTCAACTGCAGCACTTCCAAATATAACTCTGCATATCTCTATCTTCAATTTTGATTTCTTTTAATTTTTTCTTAATTAATCATTTCCCACTGATATCCCATCAGAGATTGAACATGTAAAAACTTAATAGAGCTACCCACTCAAGTGATATACCAGCTTTTGACAGTCTCAGCCAGAATAAAAATGCCAATTTTGTTTTTAAATGAAGAAATTAAACTTGTTTTTCTCTGAAACACTGACAACATCAACTCGCAAAGATGACAATCTTACTTTAGATTACTTATTACCTTGTGTTATAGCTCATGTAAAAAGGATGAATTAAGTTATATAACTGGAAAATTATACTTAATAATGAGGCATTGTAGATGACTATAATTTTGTTGCAACAAACTACTTAAATTATTTTTACAAAGAAATTTAGCATTAGCTGTTAAATAATGAAACATCTTAATTTAATAAAATGATAGTAAAAATGAATAACCTAAATAAGATTACCCTAATTGTCCCCTAAATCCTTATTACTCAAAGCGTGATCCATGCATCTGCCTCACCAGGGAGTTTATTAGAATCTCAGTCCCCACTACAGATTTACAGAATCAGAATCTTCAATTGAACAAGACTCCCAAGTTATGTATATTAAAGTTTGAAAATTCATCTAATTTAGTTGAACCTGTGGTACCAACTCAGAATGTCAGAATACTAACACCACCATGTTCCACAAAGTGTTCAAAGACATAAGCTAACTAATATTTTAATTTCCCAATATCAATAAGCAAACAAGTTTTGATTAATATCGAATAAAGTTCTGCTTTATTTACTGGGCTAAGTCACTAAGAATGCATGGATTCTATAGGTTATAAATTTTTTCATCTCTTCAGACTCCAATCTATTCTGTTTTACATTGTGAATTTCTGCTCTCTGTTTTGTTAAGGGGAAAAAAAAAGTAAACTAGATTGGAAAGACTTTATCATTTATCACATACATCATTAGTAATTCTTCTGCTTAAAATCTAAAATTGATACCTTCATAATAGAAGCAAACATTTATGTTGGATTTTAGAAAATCAAAATATTGTTTTGCTTTATGCTTATAACATGAGATATAAATGTTTAAAACCATAAAACATGGTTGTGTCCTGGAATATTCATGGGAGCCAGCACAGTAATTGAAGAACCCTGCGGATTTTCTCCCTCATCCTAAAATGAGCTGATGGCTTAAATTGAACCAAGACAATGAATGAGGGCAAGAGCAGTTAGCCAGGACTTGCTCTGTCATGAAACTTCCCCAAATAAGTTTTTTTGAGGATGAATATAGAACCAAGAAACTAGAAAATGATGTTTTTCACCCAAAATCTTTGCCTTTGTTGAGACTGTGGAGGTGGACAAGCAAAGACTGGCTGATTTAAGGCCAGTCATGGCAGGTTCACTCGGGACTGTCATTAGCTTGGTTGTTATGGAATCCCTTACATCGATGTATGATGTTACCATCACTACATAAATCCCTAGACAGTATGCAAGAGGGTCAAGTCAGAATCACGCTACCTGTAAATATATTCTTAAGTGGCCTTTTTAGATGAGCAATATATTAAAGAACAAAATACGCTTACGTGGTGGAAACCTTTCACCAAAATGTCGCTAAAAAGACCAGATCAGTACTATCAACTGATCTGAAATAAAAAGCACTAGTTGAATCTACCGTGCATTGAGCTCAAATACGTACGTTCAGTGGCTTTGAGATAAAATCTAATAGAATTTTATTTAAAATGTATGAAATACACGCACACTTGCATTACAATACAATATATACACATTAAAATACTTCAGTAATTAAATATCTGCTTTATTTTATAGAATTTAATGTAATAACATTCTAACCTTAGGAGATCAAGATCCAAATGACCATTTCAGTGCAAAGAGCATCACCATAAATAACCTTGCAGAATGTGAGGATGACTGGATCTGTGGAGCTTGTTATTAACTTTTTATTACCTTTGCTACGTCTCGTGGCTGTATCTTTCTGTTTTATAATTGTCTTTAACTTCTGTTTTTCAATGTCCAAAGGTAATAAGCATGCTTCTGGGCTTGGAAAATTATATGCTAATAGGATTTAATAAAAATATCCACAACCTGTTAAATACAGTACCAGTATGGGAACACAGCTATTATTTTAGACTCAGAAGTTTCCCTAATTCCATGTAAGAAACCCACCAAATGTATCTACTCTCTCTAATCTGTTTTCTTTGCATTCTTATTCATTAGTGCTACTTCAACTTTGTGTAAAATAAATCCCAAATCTACACAGTTACCCTAAAATCTCCTTCTAACTTCCTGTTGGAAATTCCCATATGCGTAGCCCATGGCTACATCTAACACATTGCCCAACACTTCCACGCAACAATATTTATTGAGCAGATACTATGTTCTAAGAGCTCTTCTAGGCACTGGGGATATATTAGTCAATAAACAGGCAAGATCCCCTGAGCCCATGAAGCCTCCATTACAGAGGGGAGGTAAGGTTATACATATAGTAAATAATCATAATATATACTATGTGAGATGGTGGCAAATGATATGGAGAAAAATAAATGTCATGGGAGGGAAATAGTGAATACCAAAGGGAGTGAAATTTTAAACAGGGTTGTCAATGAAGGACTCACTGATAATAATATTTGAGCAAAGACCTGAGTCAGAAAGAGGGGATGGAGTCTAGTATACAGGAAGGGGGATTGGCTCCAGATCGGAGCACATAGTTGATTTTCAATAATAAACTAGAAGGCTGAGTATATTGAGCACAAGTATGGGCAGGTGGGAAGATAGATGGGTGGTAGAAGGCTGTTTGCTGCTATTTTCTCAGTGTGTTAGAGAAGTCACCACTCAGAGTGAGCACATAGAAGGATGTCTTGGCTGTTTGAGGATAAAGGGAAAAGACAAAATTAAGAGCAGGATCACAGTTGATTTTAGTGGTCACTAACTGTGCATTTCTCTTTGGCCCATTCAATTTTGCAGATACAAGCATAGGGTAGGGAGATACTTGGATATAACGAGTTGAGGTTTTGCCTGGCGAAGAGAGAGAGTAGCAAGGGAATTTAGGGAATGTGCAAGGGAGTGATTATAAGGATTACTAGGGGAAATTACTGTGGGTAAGAAAGGAAGTGAGGGCCTGAGCGGGGGGGAGAAGTTGTGAAAAAAGGGTAGAAGAATCCATGGATATAGATACCTATTGAATTGATAACTGTTAGAGTTGGGTATGAGAGGGAGAAACCTAGAAGAATAAGAGCTGAGACCTAAAGAGCAGAATTCCTGAAGTTGTGATTACGGAGAGGTGTTAGATGTTGGCAGTTACAAGATATAGGGCAAAACCACGTGAGCAAGTGACTGGGATGGGGTGCAGGACAAAATCATTGGAGAGAAGAAGCTTGAAAAACCAGGCCACCAGGAGGATCATTACAAGGATACTGAAACCACCAAGAATTATGACAGACGTAGCACTGGAAATAGCGACAATAAGCCTGGATTTAAACACTTCCATGAATGAGAAGTGACTGGAGGGTTTGCAGATGACAGTGGCAAGGAGTGGTGGGTAATTTGATAACATGGGATTTAAAGCTGCAGAAGTTTGAGAAGGAGGGAGACAGAATGGACTGGAAGTGACGTTGAAGAGCAAGAAGAATGCTCTCCTTACCTCCATGCCTGATGGTGAAAGGTTATGCAAGAAAAATAACCAAAACTTGAGAGGGCTTATAAAGAAGCAGTGTCCTCAGAAAAAGCCAGGTTCAATCAAAGAAAGAATATAAAGGAAAGAGTTTGTTAATAACTGACTGCGAGTTTCAGTGGAAGGGTTTCAGGAATTGGGGGTGGATGTCACATGTGGTCAGAAAAGAGAACGTACAGAAATATAGGGAAGTCTGTGGGATGAGAGGTGACCTCAGAGGCTGGATTTTCCTGGAGTGACTGACTTAAACAGAATTAAGTCCATAATGAAACTGGTTCTGATCCTCTCAAGGTGGTGGGCAGTGATGTGACAGAATAGGGCAGGGGGGAGGTGAATAAGAGAGGAAGATTCTTGATAGGACCAAACATACAACCAACCCCTCCAGGGCAGGAGCTGTCTTACACAGAGAAGCCAAGGTCCAGCTTCTTCTTGCTTTCAGAGCACAAAGGTAAGTAGTGCCTTGAGAAACTTCAGTCTTCCAACCCCATATCTCATAGAATCTGCATTTACAGATAAAGGATATTCTAGAGATCTTAAGGCCCTACCCTCTTCACAGAAAGATGAAGGTGCCAAGAGGAGATTAGGAACTTTACTAAGGTCACAAAGCTGGTTACAGGCAGCTGACACTAGGAATCTGATGGCCTATCCCTGGTCAAATGTTCTTTGTCTTACACAATACTGTGGTTTGGGGAAGGTTATAATCTTAACAATGCAAGTGATGAGATATTTTGTACAACATTTAAAAATGTTTATGTAGTATGAAGAATTATGTGTTTATCTCTCAACTGATGCTATCTTATAACATTAATAAGTACTTATAAAAAGCTGAATAACCATTTATTATGTATAAATATATAGTATTAACATCAATAGTTATTTATGAAATGTTTATCTATTCCAGGTACTGTGATAAATTTCTACATATATATTTTTTTTCTTATTGTCACAACAATCCATTCAGACAGGCACATTGTTAGTTAACCTTCTCTCACAGATAAGGGAACAGAGTCACAACCCAGACTCTATTCTAGCCTGCCTAACCCAATCACTTTCCCTTGGCTTTGTAGACCTGCCTGGACTTAAATCCTCAACCAACATGGATTTTTTTGTTTAATTGTCCTTTTGTTTGTTTTTCACCTCTCAGCCCTTTCCTGCACTAGCTGACTCAGCACAACACTTACGGTGTCTTTTCCCAACTTCCATCTCACTTGGTCTCTTCTCCACTCTCACTCTTGCCTACCTGACTGGCCATGTCTGCTGGATTCCTGGATAGCCAGAGATCTGATTCCAGCCCTTTTGGAGAGCCAGAAAAAAGTCTAAAGTTGCATTTCCAGATGACTACTGGTCACAGCCGATACCAACTCCTCGTTACTTGTTCAAAAGCGACTCACTGTCTTTCTCCTATAATGAATTACTCATTTTGCTGCTTCTGTTCCTGGCACCATGACTCTCCCAGGGCTATAAAGTGAAATCTTGGAGTCACCTCTTGTTCATTCCTTTCCATTGTTTTCTTTCCTCTTCCTCCCACCCCATTAAATTGGTTTCAAAGTTATATACATTCTACTCCACATCCATCTCCTCCTTTCCATTCCAAACTCTCTCACACATTCAGACCCCCATTGCTCCCACCACACTTTTATAAGAGAATACTAACTGATCCCCTCGCTTCCTATTTTCCCACATTTCCATCATTCCTATTAGTTCTGTGGTCAATTAACTCTCCCAAAGCTCTGATCCAAACATGACTCCTCATATTTCTAAATCTTTCAATAAAAGCTTGCATGTGAGCGGAGCTGGAGGAATCAGGCCCCCTGACTTCAGATTATACTACAAAGCTACAGTAATCAAGACAGCATGGTACTGGCACAAAAACAGAAATGTGGATCCATGGAACAGGATAGAAAGCCCAGAGATAAACCCACACACATGTGGTCACCTTATTTTTGATAAAGGAGGCAAGAATATACAGTGGAGAAAAGACAGCCTCTTCAATAAGTGGTGCTGGGAAAACTGGACAGCTACATGTGAAACAATGAAATTAGAACACTCCCTACCACCATACACAAAAATAAACTCAAAATGGATTAAAGACCTAAATGTAAGGCCAGACACTATAAAATTCTTAGAGGAAAACACAGGCAGAACACTCTATGACATAAATCACAGCAAGATCCCTTGTGACCCACCTCCTAGAGGAATGGAAATAAAAACAAACAGATGGGACCTAATGAAACTTAAAAGCTTTTGCAAAGCAAAGGAAACCATAAACAAGACCAAAAGACATCCCTCAGAATGGTAGAAAATATTTGCAAATGAAGCAACTAACAAAGGATTAATCTCCAAAATTTACAAGCAGCTCATGCAGCTCAATATCAAAAAAACAAACAACCCAATCCAAAAATGGGCAGAAGACCTAAATAGACATTTCTCCAAAGAAGATATACAGATTGCCAACAAACACATGAAAGAATGCTCAACATCATTAATCATTAGAGAAATGCAAATCAAAATTATAATGAGATATCACCTCACACCAGTCAGAATGGCCATCATCAAAAAATTTACAAACAATAAATGCTGGAGCGGGTGTGGAGAAAAGGGAACCTTCCTGCATTGTTGGTGGGAATGTAAATTGATACAGTCACTATGGAGAACAGTATGGAGGTTCCTTAAAAACCTAAAAATAGAATTACCATACGACCCAGCAATCCCACTATTGGGCATATACCCTGAGAAAACCATAATTCAAAAAGAGTCATGTGCCACCACGTTCACTGCAGCTCTATTTACAATAGCCAGGACATGGAAGCAAGCTAAGTGTCCATCGACAGATGAATGGATAAAGAAGATGTGGCACATATATACAATGGAATGTTACTCAGCCATAAAACGAAACAAAATTGAGTTATTTGTAGTGAGCTGGATGGACCTAGAGTGTGTCATACAGAGTGAAGTAAGTCAGAGAGAGGAAAACAAATACCATATGCTAACGCATGTATATGGAATCTAAAAAAAATAATAATAATCATGAAGAACATAGGGGCAGGACAGGAATAAAGACACAGACCTACTAGAGAATAGACTTGAGGACACGGGGAGGGGGAAGGATAAACTGGGACAAAGTGAGAGAGTGGCATGGACATATATACACTACCAAATGTAAAATAGATAGCTAGTGGGAAGCAGCCACATAGCACAGGGAGATCAGCTCAGTGCTCTGTGACCACCTAGAGCGGTGGGATAGGGAGGGTGGCAGGGAGGGAGACGCAAGAGGGAAGAGATATAGGGATATATGTATATGTGTATCTGATTCACTTTGTTGTAAAGCAGAAACTAACACACCATTGTAAAGCAATTACACTCCAATAAAGATGTTAAAAATAAATTAATTAAGTTTTTTAAAAAAAGCTTGCATATGAGACTTCTCATACTAACTTCCCCATCTTCCTAAGAGTTCACATTTCTCCTATGTATCAAACTGAACTGTTTCTGAGACATACTCTGTGTTTTCCTTTGTGTCTTTGCTTCTGTAGTCCACTCCACTTGGAAAAGTCACCTCTCTTGATGTCCCTGTTAAGATTTTATCCACTCACCTCAGTCCATCTTGTCACAAACTCTTGATTCCCTA
>NW_006773723.1:157648-193484 GCF_000442215.2 Lipotes vexillifer
CTACACTGATGTGATCTCTACCCACTTTGAAGCCCCTCAAGATCTATCTCTATACCACAGTTATGGCGTCTCTTTTGTAGTTTGCATTATAGTTTTATGTTCACGAGCTGGCTTCAGATATTTGAAAGCTTGCCATGGGGAAGAGAGATTAAACCTGTCCTACAAATCTCCAGAGTAGAACCAAGCCTAATGACTAAAAGATATAAAAGTCAGCTTTCAGCTCTGAAAAGAATTTTCAGACATTCAGAGTTGTCCTAATACTGGGCTGCCTCGGAAGGTAGTACATTCCCTGTCATTGTTATGTTCAAGCATAGATTCGGAAAAGACTCTTAGGAAATGTGGTAGAAAAGACAGATGAATTGGGCCAGATGGTCAATAATAGTACCCTACAAGCCCGTGATTTTTTTTTAATTTATGTTTCTAAAGTCACTTTAGAAACCCAACTTAAATATAATTTGTCATATATCGGTATTTTGAATATGCCAAGAAAATAAAGTCCTTTTGTTTTTTTAAGTCCACTACCTCTCAACTCCCCAACATGAGAAAAGAATTCACCCAGAAAACAAACTTATAAAGTGGGGAGTGAACAAAGAGGAGAGAGATATATCTTAATTTTTAAAATTGAAATCCTCTATTATATAAATAATAATCTATCCCTTAAATATAAATGATATAAATAATAGCACATTTCATGAATATCCATTTTAAAAATCACTTTTTAAATGCTTTATCAAATCTGTGAAAGTTTCATACAGAGCAAACTAAGTCAGAAAGAGAAAAACAAATATCATATATTAACACATATATGTGGAATCTAAAAAATGGTACAGATGAACTGGTTTGCAAGGCAGAAATAGAGACACAGATGTAGAGAACAAACGTATGGACACCAAGGGGGGAAAGCGGCGAGGCAGGGTGGTGGGATGAATTGGGAGATTGGGATTGACATATATACACTAACATGTATGAAATAGATAACTAATGAGAACCAGCTGTATAAAAAAATAATAAAATGCAAATAAAAAATCTGTGAAAGTTTCTTTCTTCTATCATATCATTATTCTTCATAGCATGAAAACAGAGTGCTTAGGACTGCAATTCAAACTAAAGTACTTTTACCTCACTTGACTCTTGGTATATCACATACTTAGGACCTGAAATAAATTCAGTTCATACGTACATTTTTGACATATAAAGGGATTTCCTAGCATCTCTTTTTAATGTAAGTTGATTTGACAACACTGACAGATGATTATGATAGTCTTAGAACTTAGTAAATGACTTATTAGAAATGTGAATTTCCTTTTAAAATAGAAATGTAAAAATCATTTAAACCATTGTAGGAAACATTTCTTAGAAAGTAACTGTTTAAAGATCCTAATATATAAACAGACAAAGGCTAAGAACACTCGACACAAGAAAAAAATCTGACATAGAAAAATGTTTGATCACGCTAATTCCAACTAAATTTATGTTAAAACAATGAAGTACCATTTTACACCTGTTAAATTATAAAACAATATTTCAAAAACCATATTTAGTAATGGTTTGGCTACAGTGAATCAAATGCACATTTCTGGTGATACTGCAAATTAATGCAATATTTTTGGAACTTATTTGGCAACACATATTAAGGTCCATTATTTTTCCTTATTCTTTGACCTAGGAATCCCAAATATCAGAGTGTATCCTAATGAAATAATAAAGGAAAGGCTATTCGCATTGGCGTTCATTGCCGTATAAGTAACAACTAAAATTTCCAATGATATAGCCAAATGTTTTCATATAACGCTTCCATTCCGTTAAATATTATATAGCCCTTAAAAAGTACAATTTAAAAGATTATACAGCAATATGAAAAAATGATAGGCATGTGATTAAGAGTAAAAAGCAAGATTCATCACAATATCTATACTATCATCACATTTCTGTGCAACCTATGCTATATGGACAAAAACTAGAAAGAAAATCTGATTTTTGCAAGGGTGATATTGAAAAACCGCTATGTGCTTTTGGTGTCTGCTGCATTATCATGCTATTTCTTCATGAAAGTGAAAAAGCAAGATCACGTTTAGTCTTACTATGTGGAAGGGAGCAGTTCTTCAGCTAATCCTTTGGCGTCAGATTTACTTGGTGTGCACACTATAAAGCTTTGGAAATAGGTTCTCTCCAATTTCTTTCTAGTTTTATTATTCCGAGATTCCAAATGATCTGAAAGAAAGAGTACAGAGGAAAGTCTCTGTTAATTGAGGAAACTCAGTTTTTCCTAACAGTGAATTAGCCGCTGAAGAGAAGTTTTAAGAAGATCCTGAAAGCACAGGAAGATAAACTTCATTTGAGACAACAATAATAGGTAGCAGGTGTTGGGTGCCGACAATGCAACAGGCATTGAACCCGTACTTTACTTTTATTGCCTCATTACTCAAGACGATCCTATGAATTTATTTCTCCTTGTTTTCTAGAGGAGTAGGTTGAGGCAAAAAAGAAAATAAGAAATTTGCCTAAAGCCACAGAGATCTTATTGGCAGGTGCAGAATTTGAATTCAGATCTATCTCCCTCTCCTGTCATGTTCTTTGCATCATAATAGGCTGCCTCCCAGAATGGTTTCATTTCAGGGGAAATTTTCCCAACTTCAGGGGAAATACTTCAAAGCCAGTCACTGCACCAACCAATTACAACCCAACAAGGGTCCCCGGAGTCACTGGAGTGACTAGTCCCAGTTAGCCCTGGGCTAACACGCTGTTAAGGCCGACATTTTCCGTGTTTGGATGTAATAGACCATCATTTCACACCCTTGGGCATTCACTGATGGAAACCACTCACAAATTTCTAGCTCCTCTAGGCACAGCTGCAAAGTTTGAGGAAGTTTATTTTCTCAACTCCCAGCCTCTTCATTCTCTATGTCCATCCCTATGTCCACTGTTAAAACTTGAGCAGTCAAGTTTTAACAGTAGTCAGACAGTTATTCTAAAGGAATAGGTGTTTAACGGTGAAATCTCAGGCAGCAGCCAGTTAATTGGCAAGGTACTAGAGGAAAGCAAATGTTATTGCAATTCCTGAACTCACATAATTTAGGTAGCCTCATATTCTTCCTTAGAATAACATGGGTTCTCTCTTCAAGAGATAGGAAAATCACTTATAATGCTGTGATCGGGGGAAAACATGAAGTGAGATATGCTTTTTTGATTTTTAAAATTAGGGAGGATTCGAGCAAAGTGAGAACAAGCTCGTTTGCCAGAACACTAGGACAGTGGATTACCCCAGGAACATTTTAAAGAGAGAGTTTTAAGTCATAAAACTATTACTGCTAAGTGCATTTGGAACTATTTGAAGGAGAATCAAATATAAATAGTCTCAAAAATAACTGTGATAAGATAGTACATAATTATATATCAGATTAAGGGTAAATAAAACTTTGGAGGAATTTTGAAACTCAGAAGTTGAGGGCAGCCACATCTTCCCTCAAAACAGTTTTTAATGTTATTGCCAGAAATAAGACTGGTGAGCATGGCTCGGGTCCAGTGTAGCAGTTCTCATGCTCATTTATGCCTATGTGTATATAAATAATTGTACTTCATGAATATATAGGAATTACTTTTATATGCATAACTAAGTCAGCAAGGATATGGTTTTTTAAATGCACGTAGAGCCAGATAACTAGAATGCTTTAACTGCAACCTATAAACTTTAAATTAACATATATTCTGTTCCTTTCTGTATTGCTCAATGTAGCATTCTTTTTTTTAAAAAAAAAGATTTTTGTTTTGATGTGGACCATTTTTAAAGTCTTTATTGAATTTGTTACAACATTGCTTCCACTTTACACTTTGGTTTTTTGGCCGCGAGGCATGTGGGATCCTAGCTCCCCGACCAGGGATCGAACCTGCAACCCCTGCACTGGAAGGCAAAGTCTCAACAACTGGACTGCCAGGGAATTCCCAATATAGCATTCTTTATCATTTACATTGTTTCTTTTAGCTATGAATCTTCCTCTCCTCTTTGGAAGCCTACATGTTTTAATTAATGAATATTATTTTTTAGAGCAGTTCTAATTTACAGAAAATTAGAGCAGAAAGTACAGAGTTTCCACATATGCCCTCACCCATCCCACTCACACACACACGTTTCCCCTTTTATCAACACCTTGCATTAGTGTGGTACATTTGTTAAAACTGATAAGCCAATATTGTTATATTATTATTAGCTAAAGTCCATAGTTTGCATTAGGGTTCACTCTTTGTATTGTACATTCCATGATTTTGATGAGTATATAATAACATGTATCCACTATGTCCTAAACGTCCCTAAGCCTACATATTTTAACGGAGCAATCTGCCTCTCTCAGCTGGATATTGGCTTCCCATGAGTGATGACATTGCATCCAAGCAGGTAACATGTTGAGCCTTGACAAAGTAATGAAGAAAAGTCAATAGAACTCGAAATATTGGAAAGGTCAACACCTACTCCAACTCTTGCTGGGAAAACTGCCAAGCTCATAATAATACTGTCTTGGCTTGCTGAAGAAGGAAAAGATGATGCATATGCATCTAAGATCTTTGAATATATCACTGTTCGAAATAAGAAAGAAATTTTGCCTACTATATAGTTAAGTGGGATAAAAAGAACTGAACATCGTATTATTTGGTAGACTCTAAAGTTCTAAAACTTGGTTAGCAACACCCAGTGCATAATATAATGCCCAAAGGTTGATATTGTTCAATATGAGTCTCCTGAAAGGCGAAAAATATTTAAATGACATTGCAGTATTACAACAGCATAGATGGAAAAGGTTATCTGAGAAGGCAACAGTGATGTAAAAAGAGCATGCTCCGTACGCTAGGTAACCATTAACACTTCAAGTATGATTAGTAAATTTATTTTTATGAATCTATGTTATGATAAGGAGTTCCTTGCAAAAAGAAAAAGGAATATATGATCAATTGTTGCATGTAATCAAGATTTATACCCCCCGACAAAAATGCTGATGAGTTGCTAGGTGACAACACTACATCAGATTAAGCAAAAGAAGGAAAACTTCTCTCCTTGGGGAAAAATAATCCTAACTTGAGAGACTGACACTGTGGTGGACCGGCATTCAGTTTCATAACTTTCTGTGTATACCCCCAGGCAACTTAACATTGCCAGAGAAAACCACAGAATCATGTCAACTGGACTCACTGCAAATTATGACACCTCATATCAACCACTCCCTGCACATTGCTCAGAAATCATTTTAATTCCCACTCCCTATTTCATATTATACTGCAACTGTATTAAAACCTTTTCAATTATCTTAGGACTTCATCCCCAGCCACACTGGGCTGATGACATTGTCACTTCACTTAAAAGGTGGAGACTATCCAATTAAAGATTCTCCACAACCTCATCATACACTCTACCTAACCCCCATCCCAGAGAAATACATGTTAACTCTTCCACCCCAGTTCCCTCTATCCTTGCCCATCAATCTTTCTCTGAGATTTGTTCTATCTGCCATCTCCCCTTTATTGCGTTTTCATTCTCTCCATCCTCACGTACTTTTTATCCTATGCCTAGACACTTAACCAAGTTTCTTTTAATCCCTCAAAAAAAGTTTGTTCATCTTTCAAGTTTTCATTGTATGTTGCATGTACTGAATCTTTAAAGAAGCCCATAAGTAGTTGATAAGGTAATTATATACTACATATTATATCATTATATATTATATATGAATTTATTATAGAAGTTGCCTGAAAATAGGCTGGAAATTCCCCTGCCCGACAGACGAGAAGATGAAGATAGCGAACTCTCAGGATGCTCAAGTGAAATGGAACCAACGATGATTCCCCAAGATATACTAGAGAATATGGATAATTCTCCCAGTCTTTTTCCAATACCTTAGAAATAGAAATCTCAGATCCAGTTCTGATCTCATACCTTACAGTGACAGTTTCCTAAAAGCCCATTTCAGGTGTCTATAATTGGTGTTTGAGACTCATCAGGGATAATACTTCATACCTACCCACTAGTAAAATCAATATAGAGATAAAATAGTCATAATAGAAGTGAGTTCTTCCATTCCAGATGTACGTAAGCATCTTTCCAAGGCAAATATACTAGCATACCAGATCCTAGAGAAGAGACTCAGAGCTGAGATTACTGCTCAAAGACTGATACAGAAGGTAATAAATTATATCAATGTTCTCCTTCCTTCAATCCCACTTTGAGTTCTTCTGCCACTTCTATTAGTCAGACAAAGTAACCCATTGGTTATGAACTGCACAATGCAGAAAGCCATAAATAAGAGTTATTCTCATCAGACAGTAAGGTCTCATTTCAGAGAGGAGGAAAGCCATAGACACAATCTGTCTCTAATATTTATGCCGGATGCTGACAGCTGGTTTCATTGTCTTTGGAAAATTGAATCAAAGGCAACAATAACAATTTGGTATGTGCCAAGTGCTTTACATGCATTATCTCATTTAATTCTCATAACAGCCCTACAACATAATATTTTTATCCCTATTTTATAGATGAGAAGGGGAATTTCAGTGGGTAGTTCTGCAGTCACCTCATCTTTGGGTATGCCAAAGCCAGAAACATTTCAGCAACACTATTCTCATATTACATAAAAATTATAATGATTATTGATTGCATAGTCAATACCAGACATTGCTAAATTTCATTTAATCCTCACAGCAACTTAATGGGCAGGTACTATTTTTATTTCCATTTATAGCTGAGCAACTTGCTCAAAGTCTGTATAAGAAGAAAAGCTGTCTGTTTCCAGAGTCCTCACCTATAACCACTGTTAAATACTTTGAGGATCTATAGAATATACATCTTGGGAATATCTTGGGAAAGGTCATCTGTCTGGCATGGCTTCCTGAGTGTCCAGTATAAAACTTGGAAAACATAAAACACACCATGGCAAGTTTTTTTCCCCCAAATCCAAGTATTTCCAGAGAAGACTAAGAATAGATGAGAACAGTTCTCGTAATATGGACATCAGTCCTGTTTACTCCTGAGTGGGCTCCATCTCAGCTACCCTTCCCTGCTTCATGAAGAAACAAATTTTGTAAAGAGAGATGCCAAATCACACCTGAGCGTACTAGCCCTTTTGCCTCCTATGACTTGGACTTCCCATTTCCCCTGACTAGAGCTAAATTCTGCATTTAAATTGATTTCTTCAAAACACGGCTGAAACCACACCGTCATGAGTGGGTCAACCCAAATCCCAAGACCCTCCTCCACGCTACTAACACTATTGTGAAATCCTAGAAAACTTCACAAGTAAACCTGATAGTAATCGCCCAATAAATATTGATGAATGAATTTAATGAATTTTTAAAGAGCATTTACAATGCCGTTCACATCCTTTCCCAGTGTTTCAGATCAGTTGAAATACGATTTATTGAGATACTCCCAGTCACCATTCAACATAATTCTAAAACTTACCTTTCCTTGTTTGTTATTACAAACTTACAGATTTCTATAGAATATTTTCTCTGTTCTTTCTGGGTTCCCTAACATATCCTAGTTTAAATGTATGGTTCCAGAGTAGTGCTAGGCCTTCATATACTCTAGAGAACTTCCACATTTAGGGATGCAGGGAATGTAAGGGATGCTTATAACCCAGATGGCACCAATAGTACTTGATCTTTGCTTTGGCCCATGCCGCAGTGGGAACCGGTGGGGTGTGAACACATCTGATAGAGGGAGTCACTTTGGCAATTCATATTATAGGCAAAGTAGCTGCCAAAGTCCTCTTCAATTAACTATTCTGCAGTGTTATCCCAAAGTACACTGACTAGGTTACTACTGAAAATGATTCAAAATCGTGATATTAGGACATAATATTAGGCAACAACTGAAAATGATTCAAAATCGTGATATTAGGACATATTAGGCAACAACTGAAAATGATTCAAAATCATGATATTAGGACATAATATTAGGCAACAACTGAAAATGATTCAAAATCATGATATTAGGACATAATATTAGGCAACAGCCATAGCTGCAGTGAAGAAGTATTGGGAAAAGGGAGGAACCACCTCCACTCTCTGCACATTACGGTGGCTGTTGGCAGATATTAAAGAGGTTTAGTTCGTGAAGTAAGTTTTTAAAGAACATAAGGATGTTCCATAAATAATACAGCTGATTATGGGGAATAAAAATAGTGCCATGAGCTACTTGTTCCCTATTGCCAATGGAATAAAACACCAAAATATTTTTTAAAAGTTCAAGTGAGTTTAAGCAACCACACTTTGAGGTATGTTAATGGGCCTGAAAGCCAGTTAAAAATATGCTTTCAGTATTTTTATAATTCTCAATTCAAAAGGCTATTAGAGGGATTGTTGATTTATTTAAACACTCAAGATATATGTTTATTATGTGCCATGTAGATTCTAAATGCTTTAAAAAGGTAACTTATTTAATCCTCCTAACAAACCCTGTGAGGTATGTACTATTATTATCCCCATTTAAAAGATGTGGAAACTGAGGCACAGAGAAGTTAAATAACTTGCTCAAAGTCACACAGGTAGTAAATGTGGGAGCAAAGCTTTCAAACATTGGCTCATAAGGTGGATTCTGGGTTCTTTAACACTGGACTATGCTTCCCCTCCATTATGAATGCGTCTTATGGTTTAAAGTGATGAATGCTTGAAGACTCTGAGGACAGAGAAAAAAATACTTCTGTCAGTTATCAAGTGTTTATTCCACAACAATAACATGACAGACACCACACAAGACACTGGGAATATCATGGAAAGCAAAAGAGATAAGGTCTTTACCTTTGAGGATCTTATCTTCTGGTGGGAAACATAACCCACTCGAAACAAATATAGCTAAGTTTAATAATAGGGGTAGAACAGGGTGCCAGGGGCACACCAGCGGGGCACATCACCCAGACTAAAGCTAGTGTGGGAGGCTTCCTGGAGGAATTCCAAGAGAAAATCCAAAAATTCAGTGAGAATTATTTGGGAAAACAAGGTACAAGAAATAGCAAAGATGGTAAGGAAAGTGGAAGACCAGTTAGGATGTTCCAAGAGGAGACTTTTTTTTTTTAAACAAATAAATTCTGTCTGGCTGGATTGTAGAATGTGTAGTGGGGCATGGAGGGAAATAAGGCAGGCTAGGGATGAAAGAACCAGATAATACAGTGCATTTTAGGTCTTTTGAAGGAATATAGGTTTGTTTTTTATCCTTAGAGCAATGGGGTATCTGTAAAAGTTTTAAAGCGAGAGTAATATAATCAGATCTGCATTTTAGAAAGACTCTTTGGACGCATGAAAAATTATAACAACTCTGAAAACTAGGACCAATGGTTTGACCATTAATATAAAGTTGAATGGAAATATCACATGATATCGCTTATATGTGGAATCTAAAAAAAATGATACAAATGAACTTGTTTACAAAACAGAAATGGAGTCACAGATGTAGAAAACAAACATACGGTTACCGGGGGGAAAGTGAGGGGGAGATAAATTGGGAGATTGGGATTGACATATACACACTACTATATATAAAATAGATAACTAATAAGGACCTACGGTATAGCACAGGGAACTCGTTC
This sequence comes from Lipotes vexillifer, assembly GCF_000442215.2. Lineage (NCBI taxonomy): Eukaryota > Metazoa > Chordata > Mammalia > Artiodactyla > Lipotidae > Lipotes > Lipotes vexillifer. The sequence continues at coordinate 167,212 of NW_006773723.1, forward strand.
TCAATACCCTGTAATGACCTATGTGGGGAAAGAATCTAAAGAAGAGAGGATATATGTATACGCATAACTGATTCACTTTGCTGTACACCTGAAACTAACACAACTTTGTAAATCAACTATACTCCAATAAAATTTTTTTTAAAAGAAACGTTTATGAACTATCAATAATTTTAAAAAATATAAAGTCAAATGGAAATGAACTAAGCTGCACAGGCACTGGCTAAACCATGCTGGGCCAGTTGAAAGAGCTTAGGAACATGTCCTCCTCACATCCCACTGTTTGCCCCTGGTTGCAAAGCTGGATACTGGTGCAGGTGGACCTCTACTGTACGGCTGCCACCTTTTGCAGCAGCTGGAGTGCTGTTTGCCTCTTCCTTGCCCATTATCAGTGCCTCTCCATTTATAACCCATGAGGAGAGTACCTCTTTCAGGAAGCAAATAGCAAATAAAGAGGGGACTAAGGAGGCTCCACAATATATTTTGGGAGGTGAAACCTCCACTAGTAAAAGACTGAAGTCGCCGAGACAAGGGAGTCATACAAGGGAGTTTTTTTAGGCTCTTTGGCTATTTAGCAAATTAGAAAATTAGACAGTGGGCATAAGACAAAATATCTCTTGGTTCAGCCAAGTCACAAATATATACATATATACATATATATGATTATATATATATATATATATATATATATATATATATCCCACTTTTATGTGAATAGCATTTTAATTTATGGTTGTAATATATCTAAGGTGTGACTTGGCTGAACCAAGAAGTATAAATAGATAGATGAATAGATAGATAGGGGGGCAGGGCAGAGGAGCAGTTATGGGGTTAATTGTATATCAAATGGTTGTCACAACAAAAAATAACTACCATCTATTAGTTCACTGGAGTTCACAAAAATATTTCACCAACTATTAATCCATTGACTTACAACGTATTGCTACAAATATACTATGCAAAACCCTTACAACATATGACTCTTACATCTTGAAACTTACACATTAAAAAATACATTCTTCATAGCCTAAATTGCCAATCTGTTTTGCTTTCTGGAGAAAAAACTATTAGAAAGTGGAAGGTGTTAGGAAAAATGAGCTAAGAAAGATCACTCTTTTGGGGGCTGGGGGTGGGCATATAATGCCTGAAAGGAGAGACAAGTGTAGGGGCTGCTGTGGCTCCCAAGTGCATGATCAAGATGAGACTCATCAGGCAGATCTTCGCGCCTCTCCCCTAGCTCTCCTTTCAGCCTCCTATACCCTCTAGTTGTCTGTCTGGTCCAGTGACACTCAGCTACCTACTAAAAACCAAAAGGAAAAATAAGAGCTTTCTTAAAGGCATAAATCTATATTACTCTACCTTTCTAAATCTAGCACTTAACACTAGTCAGTTTTAATACCCTAAACTATGACTAATCCAATGAAATATTGTACTGCATATGCTAAGATGCAGTCTTTTTGTTGTTTTATGTTTCTTCAACTAATAAATTAGTCAGATACATTGATAACTCATAAATGTACTAATGTAATATAAATGTTCTTTGGAGCACAGATATCATACTTTACAGATTCAACAATGCGTTTTGTCTATAAACTATGCGCTAGTTTATTCCTTCCCTAAACTCCAGTAAATACAGAAATAAAAATAAACTCCAGATACTGGCTCTTACTTAAATTATGACATGCTTGAAAATTCTTTCCTTGGAAGGAAGAAATGATATAGGGATGAGGGAAGAACAAAGTTTGGCTAATGAAACCAGAAATAAATTACTCTAAAGAGGAGTTCCTCAAATGTTCCTTACAAGTGAGTGGATGTGACATATCCTTTTAGCTGGAAAAAGTTTATCAGAGGTGAAAGTAGGAGAAAGGAAAAAGAAAAATTTCCTCTCAGTGCCATATTTTGAAAAGAACATAACCCTTGGGAAAGTTGATAAAACATTTTAACCTGATATCTCAGTCATATGAATGATAACAGCAACAAGTAATAATCTATCATCAAAAGGTGGTGGTGAGACGGGAAACCAACCCAGCACTTAAACTGACTTCTCCACGGACTGGCAGCGCCCTGGTGTGGTTGGTATGAAGGTGGATGCCTCTTTTGGGAGAAGGAGGGGAGAAGATGCTGGAGGTTTGCCATGCCAAGGAGATTTTACTTTATCCTAATCCAAAGCTATGTCAATTTACAGGAAGGCAAGCAAACTCTTGTTGCCGTTTTTTGTTTTGTTTGTTTTGTTTTGTTTGTGGTACGTGGGCCTCTCACTGCTGTGGCCTCTCCCGTTGCAGAGCACAGGCTCCGGACACGCAGGCTCAGCGGCCATGGCTCACGGGCCCAGGCGCTCCGCGGCATGTGGGATCTTCCCGGACCGGGGCACGAACCCCTGTCCCCTGCATCGGCAGGCGGACTCTCAACCACTGCACCACCAGGGAAGCCCTTGTTGCCGTTTTTTAAACAAACAGTGTCATGGCAAAAGATGCTTTTATACGTGTGCATTCCCTTATATCCAGACACAGACGTTAAAAGTCAGTCTCATACAGAACATGAAGACATTTCAAGCACAACACATCAATTTATTCAAGAGGTTGTGCACAAACTTAGGTACTTCTTTAAATTTCCATATTCACAACTTCTGGTACCAGCATTTTACTGGTTTTTTAACTTCTTCGTGTTTTCTTCTTAACGTTTAGCATTCTCTTTTCCCTAATCATCCAAAATCACAAAAAGAACATCTAAAAAAGAAGTGAGATCCTGCTGGCCCTCTGGATGGAAAACTTGCTTACCTGTGTGCACAGTAAAACAGAAATGATCTCAGGCAGACTTTTAAAGTCTTTGAACACACTGCAGCTTTATTTTCCCAATGCTTGGGTTCATTACTTACAATACCTTAAGATATTGAGAGTGGGAGAAAAAAAATGGGTCATGAATCCAATCCAACTTGAATCCCTCAATTCATGTCTCACCTCAATCACTAAATATCTAGGTGACATTGGGAACCAACTTGCAGCAAATCTGTAAAATGGAAATCATGATGATACTTGATTTATGGACCTCATGAGGTTTTACATGCAGATCAGAGCAAACAATGTCTATAAAAGCACTCTGTAACATGCAGGGTGATATAATTATCAGATATTATTATAAATGAATGAGACTTCATCTATGATGGTAATCCTTAAAAACGACGTGCGCTTCGAGCTATTTATCTGGCGACAGTGTTGGTTCAACTAGAGTCACCCACACTGTCCAGTCTTTCTATGACAGGCCAGAGTTAGAGGTGGAATCCGTATTGTGGACCAGTCTCCTTATGAAGCCATCTAGCCCAGAAAGAAGTCTACTGCAGTGAGAGTCTCAGCACAATGTTTCCCCGGCTTTGTCCCCCAGAGAAGCTTCTTGTGCTGAGAAGTGCAGTGCCTTAGGCTGTCTTTTTGGGAGACCATCTCTGTCTTATGGGAGATTCCAAAGGTGGTGTTTTCCTTGACTGGGTCACAGGTCTGGTAAGATAATAAGCTTCATATTTATATAACATAGTTTCAGTTTCCAGCAACTTTATCATCTCTCTTGATTCTCAAAACAATCCTGTGAAGATATCAACCTATTACTACTATTCTCATGTTATAAATAAGGAAACTGAGGCTAAAATTAGGTGTGTGATTTGCCCAAAGTCACACAGCTTGTAAGTAGCAGAGCTAAGAACCAGACCCAGGTATTTGGATTCCAGGTCTCTATTTTTACTGTAATGCCCAAATTTCAGAAACTTGCACAACCCTGTCTTCTGAGGAGAAGAAAAGAAACCATATGTGTTTTGGATAAATGTCACTTGTTAGAAAAATAGGTTGAAGTGAAGACATTAAGTCTATGATAATAGCCTTGTCTCAGAGGTGCCATGGGGCTCTGTATCTCAGGATATACAGTATCCAGTGAAGACTGGGAGAAATGCCTCACTGCTACACAGAACAATAACAAGTCTGCATTCAAGGAGCAGTAAGGACCCTGCTAGCATGTTACAATGTCAAAACTTCAAAACCTGCCTGGCAATCTGAATCCTTAGACTCTGAAAATAACCAGATTGTGCTTGCCTGGTTATGGTCACTCTCAACTCAGGAGTGTCTGCAACAGATTAGCCATATTGGGGGAGGGGAGCATTAGCTCTTGCTAAACACCCATCTTCGCTATATGCTTTATTCATGTGATGCTTATAATAAGAAAATGTAGGTGCAGAGAGAGCCTACATGAATAACTTGCCGAAAGTCACTCTTCCAACAAGTGGCAAACCCAGGATTCAAAACCAAGCCTCTCAGACTCCAAAGTTCATGGTCTTTCAACTATAGCTACCTTCCAAACTCTTGAAGCAACAGTTTAGTCATTAACTCTGGGATCTACCCTGAGATCCTTCTCAATTTACAGATTCATTATTAACATGGATATTAGGTATATGAGTCATAAATATGGCTGCCTTTTATTGATTATCAGATACTTTGTGTATTTTGTTTTTAATCTCTTCAACAACCCTCTATATCAGGTCACTTTTTGTGTAAAGAAGCCAAGCAGCAGAGGCAGAGGGTGGTATGTTTCACCACAGCACACCTCTGAGTGCCAACACACCTACCCCAACCCCCCACCATCTAGTCAAATGGCTCTTTCTTCCCCCGCACTTGCCTGTTTTTCATGCCAACAGCAAACTAAAAGGAAAACTTTGTAGTGTTAAAATACTGTATTCTTAATAGGTTCCATTTTTAGGTCAGCTGACTCTTGTTTTAGCTAATAGAATGTTTTACTTTTGCACTGTGCTTTGAGACAATTTTATAGCAAAGGTTTTGCTTTTATAAAATAAGTTAATATGTATTTAAGATCATGTTGTTGACAAAAGCAAAACAAAGGGCAGATCCTAAGTCTTATAAGACAAATGTAACAGCTGAAGTCATCAATAGTTTAGGCAATAAAAGACTGGATTCCCCAAAGGAAAATATATACATAATGAGTTATTTTTAAAAACCTTGCATGTGTGCCTGCTTTAACAAGTCACCTCTTTGCATTACTACCAAAAACCTAAATTTTAAATAAATTTAATCATTTCTCACTAATCTATTTAGCTTTATAAATTACATTCAGGTTGGCTTTTGCTTTGCTTCGTCTTATTGGAATAAGACAAAGTACTTTTTTTTGCAAGCAAGCTACAAATCCTGAATGAAAAAGCGTTGGTTAGATTAATACGTAGAGTCTACGCCTAAATCTTCTCATATAAGGCAGAACTTTTTAATAATTTGAGTGCTTTAAAGATGGAAGAGGCTTCATAAGTACACTCTATTCCCAAGACATATTCAGATAGAGGATAGATGGTCATTTGGATATTCTAAAGGGGATTTAAGCATCTGATAGAGAACTAAGGTCCATTTCCAATCTAACAATCCATGAAATTCTATGAAATAAGTAAACTTTTAAGTTGTAAAAATATGCATCCCACAAGTTTGCTAACATTATTAATTGTCTAGCTTTAGAAAAACAGTTTGATTTAAAATAACCATACTGTGGACCTCACAGCTGTAGCCACATATGGGACCAAGACAGGATTTAAAGTAGCTGAGTTTTATAGTCTTATTATATTTCAAGAGGATCCATTCGATCCTAGGTTGCATATACCTATAGCCATCTTATAAAGCATCACGTTTAGAAAAATCGAACTTTTCTGGGACCATGCCTCAATGGCCCCCCTTTTTTTTCTAACTTGTCAACACATTCACCATTGCCAGCATTAAAGACAATTGGCAGCTTAATATTGCAGCATTTCTGAAAGTTGGTCAATATTGAAAGAGAGACAAGAAAAGGTGATGGAATTTTCTCATCTATGCTACCTAGGTATAGTGTGGGGTGGCCTAAGGTTAGAGAAGTGGTCTGAATGACTTCCCAATACCCCCTCCAGTCCTAGTTCTCTGGGATATTCTTTTTTTTTTTTTTTTGCAGTACACGGGCATCTCACTGCTGTGGCCTCTCCCGCTGCTGAGCGCAGGCCTCGGACCCGCAAGTCCAGCAGCCGTGGCTCACGGGCCCAGCCGCTCTGCGGCACGCGGGATCCTCCCAGACCGGGGCACGAACCCGCGTCCCCTGCATCGGCAGGGGGACGCTCAACCACTGCGCCACCAGGGAAGCCTTCTCTCTGCTTTTAACTAGCAAGAGCAGCTGAAGGTGGAGAGACCTGTATTCATTCATTTGCTCATTGTTTTTTAAAAAGCCATGGATTTTATGTGAAAGGAAATACAGACAAAAAGAAAAGAGAAAAATAGGAAGGAAGAGAGGGAGAGAAGTGAGAAGCAAAACAAGAATGAAAAGAAAAGAGATATAGGTATATATCTCTTAATGGACAAAAATCCTTGATTCCTGACTAGCAAAGCAGCACCAGAAAGCTGCATTCCCCAATTCCATTTAATTTTTGCCTGAGCAATACTTAGGTGAGCCCTGTTGAGATGTCAGGGTCTGCTACGCAGCGTACGTAGCACACTAAAAGATATTTGGCGTGAAGTCGATGAATTTTCAAACTAGCTCAAGAGTAATTGAAAATGGAATTCTGAGAAAAGCTAACGTGTATCCTTATCTCCACATAAACACATCAATACTCATTTTAAGCCTGCCAGCTATCTATCTGCTAGGAAACACTCAATGCTGCTTCTTGTACACTGAGCAGATCATTGAGTCTTCTCTCGAAAACTAATAGTACAATCATTTGCAACAAGAAATTCTTCTTTGTCTGATGAAATAGTACCATCCCTGAGCTGCTGCCTTATAATTCTGGAGACACAGGAGTTCAGCCTATGAATTTCATACCCATAAGTGGAGCTCAGACTCAGGCCATAGTATCACAGACTGCAGCTGCAAGGAACCTTAGACATCACCCGGTCGAACCCCATTATTTTGTAGGTAAAACAGTGAGCTCTTAAAAGCCATATTAATACCCAAGTTGCCTGTTACTTTTATTTTCAAAATTGACTGTTATCATTTTTCTTAATAAGCAAGGCTAGAAAAAAAATCCCCTTGGGGTAGCAGTATACCTCTAGTTCTAGCCTAATTTTTTTTTTTTTTATCACAAACATGTTTACACATTCTGAAGTCAGAGTATTCTGCTTACTGTGAGTCTGGTCCTACTTAGAGCAAAGGTAATGACTTGGGAGGAAAATTTTTACAATTCTGCTCCAAGTAGCTAAGACTATTTCACCACAAAGAAGCAGGCGGAAAGACACATACGATCCCTTTATCTCATTTGATCCTTCTGCAATCCAATGAGATGAGTATAATTTTTCTGTTTTACAGATGAGAAAACTGAGCCACAAAGTCAATGAACTACTCAAAAGAAACATACAAGTAAGTGGGAGATCTGGAAACTTAAACCTGCAAGAAATAAACAAATTCCTGGAGGAATCAGGTAGTGACAGGATCAAGCACAAGTTAATGGAATTAACCGTGGAAAAAAGGAACAGCAGTCAGTAGAACAGGGAGTGGAGGTACAAGGGATTTTCTGAATTGAAGGGAAAGAAGTTGACAGTATTATTGCCACAGAGGCCCTCAATGTTCTAAGTAAATCAGGAAAGCTTCTCTCTTAAGTGTAAAAGAAGTAAGAATAAGATGAGGGGCTTCCCTGGTGGCGCAGTGGTTGAGAGTCTGCCTGCCGATGCAGGGGACACGTGTTCGTGCCCCGGTCCGGGAGGATCCCACATGCCGCGGAGCGGCTGGGCCCGTGAGCCATGGCCGCTGAGCCTGCGCGTCCGGAGCCTCTGCTCCGCAGTGGGAAAGGCCACAACGGTGAGAGGCCCGCGTACCGCAAAAAAAAAAAAAAAAAAAAAAAGAATAAGACTGAGGACATAAGAAGTAAGAGAAATGGATTGGAACTGTTGCATCCAAAAGTGATGTAACATCACAAACACAAGGCTGAGGATAGACTGAATCAATTTCTATAGGACCCAATTAGTATGCTTTTATGACCCTCTCTCCAATTGGCAGGACAAGAGCTGGTAATGCATAGTCAGGTTGCATTAGATCCCAGAACCGGCACACCAGGCCCACTGCAAGACTGAGAACACGCAAGATTACTGCACTCTCAAAATGTCAAGGTTTCATCAGTGGTCATGGGACCTAGAGTAGATAGGGATTCAAAAAAATTCAAAAGTAAATCAACAGCCCAGGGAAAAGGAGTTTTAAAAATAAAAAGTAAATATCAGGTTATTTGGTGTGAAAGGATATTCAAGGGACAACTTATAAAGACTGCTGAGAAAAGGAAACACTGACAATAATACTACTGATATAATAATTATTATAACGGATCTTAAGATATCAGCGATAAACCAGTCTAGGTGGGGATGAGATCCCATGGAAATAATCATAAAGTGAAGGTGAAGATGAGGAAGTTAAGAAAAAAAATCAAGTATCCAATAATTAAGTAAAAAAATTTAAGGATGTTCACAGGAGCTAAAGTAGAAAGGCGAACTGTGAGCTGAAATTATCAAGATGGATGAGAGTGACAGGAAGTACTTGATGAATAACAATGACAGAAAGAAGCAAGTAAAATGGATAAAGCATGTCCAAAATATAGTAAAGCGTTATTTATATTAAAATTATGTCACAAAGCAAGTGTCAATGCAACTCCTTTTCCAAATGCAATAAATAGAGAAGCCACATTTCCTAAAAGGGGGACATGATGGTGTCAGGAAATTCTTTATTAAGTTTAGATTTTAATCATCTTATTCCTTCCTTCATTCTAAATATTCCTGGAACACACATGCCAGGAACTGTAATCGGTACGTGGTATACAATAGTGGTCAAAACAGATACAACTCTAACTCTCAGTAGCCTAAAGTCCTCATTGTAAACATGTAAAAGGCTAGAGTGATAATCTGTATAACATCAAATTTAAGGTTAAACCAATCGGTCACTCATTTATAAATTAGTAAACTAAGATATAACTAATTAGTTTCAGAGCCACAGCTAGAAGCCAGGTTTCTGTGTTACCAGCCCAGAGCTGTTAGACTAAATTATGCCAAATCACTCAGTACCATACCAAGCTTGGAAGAGATGTTTAAAAAAAAAAAAGTGTTGTTTTCATAATTCTAAGATGCCTTCTTGACAGTCACTGCTTTACAACCTCCTCCTAAGCTCTGCTTTTCCCTAGCTGCCGTGTGGCTTGGAAAAGACAAAGAGTAGACTGATTTGAGATTTCCCTATTCTCCTTTTCAGTTCTTATCCTACAATGAGAGATTGCCACTCAATGGGTGGTAAAAATAGACAGTCCGAAGAACAAGATAAGAATCTGACAAATTCTGGGCATCCTTTTTATTCCTCCATGGTGCCTAATAGGGTGTCTTTTGCAAAGTAGGTAATCGATAAGAATTAATTTTATTTTTAATTATATGTCCTTTCAGTAACATGTAAATTTAAAAATTAAATGCTTAAAACTTAGTTCATGAAAAACTATATAGACTTTTAACTTTTACATTTAAAGAGTGGTTTTCCTGACTTTTAGGTTTCATAAATATTTAAGGCCCATATGGTGTATATGCAATATGTGTTTCTGAATCACCGCTATTGGAATTAATATATCAGCGTAGCACACGCTGACATTTCTACAGTTTCGGGTACATACTGTGCCTGACTTTTCCCACCCCAGGACAGCTGTTGAGAAGCGATGGTAAACCACGTAGACATGTTCTACACAATATCCTAGACCAGAGAAAATAATTTGGAGACTCATACTATCTCTGAAAGAAGACTCTCTCCTTTTTAACCCTTTCTATCGGAGCCAGAATATCATCACATACAAAACGTGGTCTTTTATTGCCAAGAGGTGGACCTGACGCAAAGGCCATCAGCCAAATGCCAGGACAGCACGGTCTTCCTACAGGTGCCCAAGCAGGAGGCATCCAAAGCCCAAAGGCAGTAGAAGGAGTCACAGCCTCTTCCCAGTATCCCGGCGTTGCCATGGCTCTGCCCCACCCCTCATACAGACACATATTCGCACACTCCATGTTTGACCCTCTCGTCTACCAGAGGCACACACTTTTCTCCAACAACCACTGCGGAAGTCAGAGCTCCAATAGTTTTCCTCTATGCTTTACCTGTAAACACAGACATCCACAACAGAACACTTCCGCAATAAAGAAATCCATCATTATACGCTTAACTGTCACAGAAGCTGGGCAACTGCTTACATTTTAGCAATAATTGAAAGAGAAGAGGGGGAAGGGTAAGCTGGGACAAAGTGAAAGAGTGGCATGGACATATCTACACTACCAAATGTAAAATAGATAGCTAGCGGGAAGCAGCCGCATAGCACAGGGAGATCAGCTCGGTGCTTTGTGACCACCTAGAGGGGTGGGATAGGGAGGGTGGGAGGGAGGGAGACGCAAGAGGGAGGAGATATGGGGATATGTGCATACGTATAGCTGATTCACTTTGTTATAAAGCAGAAACTAACACACCATTGTAAAGCAATTATACTCCAATAAAGATGTTAAAATTTTAAAAAAATTTTAAAAAGATGTGGCACATATATACAATGGAATATTACTCAGCCATAAAAAATTATAGCATGAATAATTATTTTATAAGATCCTTTAGCTCATATACAAAACATGTTTATAAAAATTATATACGTTATATTTATGTGCTCAGTACTTGATCTACTATAATAATCTACTTTTAATAAATGTCTCTTTAAATTAAAAAAAAAAAAAAGAAAGAGAAGACTTATGGTTGAGTCTACAGTTTGAGTGCCTCTCCCTGGTTGATTGGATAGATTATAGTTCTATCCCTAGAATCTTTCTGTGAAAGAACAAGGGTACAGAATCCTCTCGCTCGTTCTTGGTAGTTAACTTCATTCTCCGCCTGGAGAAAATCCCACCCTTCAAAATCTCTCAAATATCCCTTGTTCAATGAAGTTTTCCTTAAAGCCCCTGGGAAGAATTAATTCTTCTGTAACTATGCTAGTATATAGCACTTTGCACATGATATTAAAACACTTAAGACTTTGCATAATAGTTTGTGTGTGTTCCTATTCTAATAATTAATCATCACTGTTTCTGTGCTTCCAAAGTGCCTTCTACGTACATGTCGGTGTTACACAACTCGCTGTGCTGTCTGTGATTTATCTGCTTCCACATCTGTCTCTTTTCCTCCCTCTTCCATCTACCCTCACAAGGTGATCTTGTTGAGACCAGGACAGAGATTGTAGTTAATTTATCTTGGCATCTGCCATTCGGTCAGCAAGCAAAGACTTCCAAGAGGCTAAATGTTGTCACTGCCCTTGGGGTAGGAAGGGCAGTCAACGGAACCCCAGCCTGTGTCTAGTCTACCTGACTTCTGCTAACCAGTTCTAGATCAAACTTCAGTACTTGTTGCCTTTGCTCCTCCCCCTTATGACCCTTGGAGAAAAATGCCTTCTTGCTTCTGGTTACAGAGTAGTATCTATAACCACTTTGTAAGTGTCACCCTTGAAATCTCCTTCTTAAGAACCATGATTCGTATATGTCTTCTGACTTGGGCCATACTCTCCTGATCAAAGCATTCTGTGTTCTTTGTTGCTTCTCGTCTTGTTTCCTTTGGCTGTTCCACCAGGGTCTGTTTCTAAGCCTGCTTTGAGGATCTGCCCACTAGAATACCCAGCCTTTTGCTTCCTGTCTTTTCACGCTTCCTTAATCGACCACAGGACTCAAAGAATCTATAGTCTATTCTCACTTCTTTTTTATTACTCTTATAAATGTTTTCAGCTCTAAGAGTCAATAAGCATTTCACAACTTTATCCCACCTTATTCTCTCTCCAGAGCATCTGCCCTCACCTGCAAAAGAACTATCTCTTACCTTCACAATAGCCTCATTCATACATTTATGGTGTAAATTTGCATGTTAGGGAAAAAAAATCTCTTAACTGCTTCCTTTAAGCAGTTTATTTATTTATTTTTTGTATTCTTATAGTTTTTGCTTTTTATTTATTTATTCTTTACATCTTTATTGGAGGATAATTGCTTTACAATGGTGTGTTAGTTTCTGCTTTATAACAAAGTGAATCAGTTATACATGTACATATGTTCCCATCTCTCTTCCCTCTTGCATCTCCCTCCCTCCCACCCACCCTATCCCACCCCTCCAGGCGGTCACAAAGCACCGAGCTGATCTCCCTGTGCTATGCGGCTGCTTCCCACTAGCTATCTACCTTACATTTGGTAGTGTACATATGTCCATGCCTCTCTCGCTTAAGCATTTTAAAATACAGTAGATTCTACATTGACAATTCCACCATTCTTCCTAGATTCTTGTCATGGTAGGAGCAGGGAGTTTGGAATCAAAGAAATACAAGTGGAACCCCAGCTTTGTGATCTTGGTCTTAAGATATTTATCACTGAGGCACCTTCAGTGCCTCAGAAAATTTGGAGCAAAAACAGCCAACTATCATGTTGTTCTGAAGGCTCAAAAAGATTGTATGATACATGGTAGGCACTCAATAAATGATAACTATTTTTAGTAAAGAAAAAGCAAATCTCTACTTATTGGATGGGGATACTCAATTTGTGTTCATAGGAAGTCTGACGGAAAAAAAATATTTAAAATCAGTTCCATCATAGTGGCCTCCAAATCCAACACCTTCAGTAACATTTGTCTGAATGTGAGATGCTTTATTTTTCATTTTTATAAAAACCTTCTGCATATGAAGAGACTATTTGGACCATTTTATGAAAGACCAGGGAGCCTAGAATAAACTATTTGCTGAAACGGTCTGCATTTCTGAGCCCTGCACATTGCTGTGTCTCTGTAAATAGTGGTGTTGCCATCACTTCTGCCTAGAGCAAAGATTTAACTGCTCCATAAAGATGGCAGGGCCAAATAAAAGCTATTTCATTAATTCAGAAAATAGATTACTTTTGAGCCAAATCTCTGCCATCCTGATGAGAGACCGAGCTTGAAAACAGAGCCACAGATGTGCTACACACTGACAGTGCTTGCTACCCAGCTACAGACACAAAGAAAACACCATTGATTTTAATCAATAAAATGAATACTGAGGGTCAATAAAATTAGAATGATGACAAAGGTCACATACTGGTTCCCCAGCTTCTTGTTTGATTCTACCGTGTTCAAGCATTTAAACTCAATAGTTCCCACAAAGAGCACTAAAGGTGAAGATGAAGAGACCCCCTACTGAAGGAGGGCGCTGGCAATCTTGAGTCTTATTGGGTGTCTACCAACGGAAAAGATTCTGACAATACTACCCCCTAAAGTGTACCTATTCAAAGTGTCTTATGATTCACAGCTACTCCCTGCCCACCTCTCAAACTATATCTGCTGTACAGAGTAAACCCTGGACAGATACTTTCAAAAACCCTCCCTGAGTGAGAGCTTCTCATCCATTCATTGATTCATTCACTCATCAATATTCATTAAGAGCTTCCTATGGACCAGATACTAAGCTAAAGCTGTGGATACAATGAAGAATAAGAAAGACACTGTCCCCGTCCTCCAATAGGGGCAATGGCATCACCTTACAATAGAGTGCTAGGAGTCGGTAAGGACGGAGGGCTCACCAATGAGGTATCTGAGAAAGCCTAACGTTTTCACTGAAACCTGAAGAATGAACAGAAGGTAGCCAAGTGAAAGGGGAGAGTTGAGAGATGAGGCTGGGGGTAAGAAGAAACCAGGATTTATAACTCATGCTAAAGCCTTTTAACTTTATAGTAGAAGTAATGGGGGGAAGGTCACTGGAGAATTGGGGTGGGGTCAGTCTGATAAGAATATCGTTCTAGGGACTTCCCTGGTGGCTCAGCGGTTAAGAATCCGCCTGCCAATGCAGGGGACACGGGTTTGAGCCCTGGTCCGGGAAGATCCCACATGCCGCGGAGCAACGAAGCCCGTGTGCCACAGCTACTGAGCCTGTGCTCTAGAGCCCACGAGCCACAACTACTGAGCCCACATGCCACAACTACTGAAGCCCGTGCGCCTAGAGCCCGTGCTCTGCAAAAAGAGACGCCCGCGCACCACAACGAAGAGCAGCCCCCGCTCGCCGCAACTAGAGGAAGCCCGCATGCAGCAACAGACTCAACACAGCCAAAAAAAAAAAAAAAGAATATTGTTCTACTTTTTTATTATATTTTCTGATTTTCTCATCATAAACACGTATATTGATTTTACAACAAGAAAGTCAGTAAGGAGTAAATTTAAGTTTGAATTAATAAAAAGAAAGATAAAATTACAGTAAGAAAGTAAGGCTGAGCCAGAAATCTCTTGGTATGTTTTAAAATGTATATTATCATAGTCTTACTGGAGATAGACCGTAAGTTTAGCTCTGAACTTATAAGAAACCAATGAAAAGCAGGAAAATCCACTAGTTTCTTAAGGCACAAGGTCCATGAACAAGAAGGCCAGAATGGCTAGAAAGGAAAAAGTGGGGAGAAAAAAGAAGGAAAGGAACTAGAAGAGTAGGTGGTAGGTAGATGGTGTGGGTCACCGTTAAGGACTCCGGATTTTATGCTGAGTGAGATAGAAAGTTTTGTGGGGTTTTGAGCTGTGGAGCGAAGTGACCTGATTTACAGGTTAACAGTTCACTTTGGCAGCTCTGTGGGGGATGGACTATCTTGGAGAGCAGGAGAGTCAAGAGTAGAAATAAGGATACCAGTCCAAAAACTACTGCAGTAGATCAAGAGAGAAGTGACGGTGGCTCAGTGTAAGATGGCAGTGGTAAACATAGGGAAATGTGGTCGGACTTAGGAAAGATGGAGCTGATAGGGTTTACTGATGGATGGGTACGGGTGAGAGAGAAAGGGGAATCCAGGATGGCTTCTAGTTTGTTTGTTTGTTTGTTTGTTTGTTTTCTAGGGATCGGGTATATCATTTACTGAGATAGGAAAAACTGGGAGGAGTTGGCAGGGGATAGGTTTGGGGAGGGGTAGGAAATCAAAAGCTCTGTTCTGGACACGTTAAATTTGAGACGCCTTTTGCACATTTGTCTGTTAAAAGAGGCTTATTACCAAAGACAAGTCCCTATTTCATGGCATGTCAGGAAGTATGGCAAAGTGAAGGAATTTGCTAAGAAAGTTGAATAAATACCTTGATGCTAAAAGGCTCTCTTCTAAGTACAAAAGTTTTCTGAGTACCATAGCCATTAGTTTTATTGGCCAGAACTTGGCAATCCTGTCTCAGAACTCTGGGTTTTTCAGATCTGAGAAGCTTCTGCAGGGCCCCTAATAGGGTTCCTTCTCTGCCCCCTTCTCCACTCATGTTCATTCAGATCATTCTAGAAATGTTTTCTCTCCCTCACTTCCTGCAGCCCTCCTATACCATCCTATGCTCAGCCCTGGAAACGTTTCCTTTGAGGACTAGGGATTCAGTCTTGACTCTCAGGGTCACGTTGGTGCTAAGACTTTACTCCTACTCTCAGGAAGGAGGATCAGACCTTTGGGAAGTAATCCTGAAATAGTTATCTCTGGGCCCTGCCCAACTATCACCTGGCCAAACAGGTTGCCTCTCAGGAGTTCTCAGGTGCTGAACCAAGCCCTTTTCACGGATCAGAATTATAGGGTTGGGTTTTTCTATGAGGCTCAAACAAGATAATGATTAGAAAATTTTAATGAACTGTGATGTTATGTCTCCTCTATTGAGCCCAGAATGGCTCAAGAACCCCAGATTCTTTATTCCTTCCGCAATTATTAACAATGTGCCAATCCCCAATATGTTTCAAAGATGTTTTATTATAGAAAACTCACAGACCAATAGGAGAGACACTTCTAAGATATACTTGCAAAAAGAAGTGCGTAGCGAAGTGCACAGAAACCCAGAGGGTGGGGTAGCTCTCCCCTCCCGGGAAGGAGGTGACAAAGAGGCAGTGTACCCTACGGGATGTGGAGAAGAGCCACTGAAGAATTTTAAATGTGATCAGTTTGAATGTTAGGAAATACAGTGGCAGCAAGAAAAGAGAACAGATTGGAAAAGGGCGAGAAGGGAGACCACGTAGAGGCTATTATAACATTCCATGAGAGAGATGGTGATGATGTCTGAACTAAAACAATTATCCCAGGGATGGACGGGAGAAGATGGATTCTTGAGATATTTACATGGTAAAAAAAAAAATTTTTAAGACCACTTCCTGCCTATATTTCTGCCTACTTAAATATTCAGAAAAGGGGGAGAAACGATGGACGATGAGAAAGATTCTCGAATATGATCTTGGCTATAGCTTTCAAGATGCAATGTATACATTCAGTGCTTTAGTTTGAGTTTGCCATAGATATTTAGCCCTGCTTCCTCCCACTGCAAATCCCTTTTCCTTTACTGAATTTCTTCAAATGACATCATGAGGGAGACTCCAAACAAGTCCAGCAGAAAAGACTTTTCCTGAGAAGAACGGCCAATAATACCATAATGTCAAAACTCTCCAGGAAGATTTAGATGTGTTTCCTGGATGATTTGCTTAAATGAGATATCACCTGCAAACTGCAAATAGAGTGCCTGGCACTTTAGAGCTACTCAATAGATTTTAACTATTTTGCCATTAAGGCTTAGTCATCAGCATTGATCACAGGCTTTCTCTAGATGGTTAATTAATCACCAAGTATTTCAAGCAATATGTATTTATTGAATATGTGCACAGCTCTCTGCAGGCATTACTCTCTGCCATGTAGTTTGCCTGGAGTTGATCCCTGGCCCACAGAAACACTCTTTGGAAACACAGCGTAAAACAATAGGGAGGGAATCAGCCTAGGAATTGGGAGAACTGGTTTGCAGCACAAGGCGGGCATGATGTTAACCCACTGCACTCACTTTACAGTTGAGGAAACCGGTAGCGCTCCCTGCCTCATTCACTTGGTTAGAGGTGGAGCCAGCCCTAGAAGTAGGGGCTCCTGACTCCTTGACCAGTGCCTTTTCCAAGACACCTCATACATATGAGACCCAATCACCCTGGAAGGCTACCACGTGGTCTAACTTACTTCCCTGCACAGATGATACTACTGTAATAAGTTACTCCTGAAAACCTCAAACAACTCCTTAAAATTAGGTCAAGCAGGTCAGATAGACCAGCTCAGTATAAACTCATGCCTGCTAATTCACAGGCAGAGGCTGCCATGCCTTCAGACACTGTGTACATATCAGAAACTGGAGATAAGAGATAGTTTGGATTCATTGTGATTCGGCGGTTTATTTGCACGAATATTATTTTTCTAGATTTCCACCTAAAAGACAAAAGTAACTGAATATATCAGT
The DNA here is from genome assembly GCF_000442215.2 of Lipotes vexillifer. NCBI lineage: Eukaryota > Metazoa > Chordata > Mammalia > Artiodactyla > Lipotidae > Lipotes > Lipotes vexillifer. The sequence continues at coordinate 184,429 of NW_006773723.1, forward strand.
ACACACACACAGACACACACACACACACACACACACACACACACACACACACACACACCTTAAGCTTTATAGGTAAAGCCAGTAGAATTCATCGTTTTCTACCAAGAGTTCCATTGTTATTCGGCTAGTTAAAATGAGCTTTAAGCTCTCCAAGAAATTCATCTGTGTTTTGAGTCTGCTAGATACACATTTGAACAACCCAAATATTGAGATACATTATATATGAACACAGAACTTCTGCATCTTTAGCATTTCTGAATTTGTAGCCTTGAAAACTAAATTAAGAAAACGGAATTTATTAGCCATGTTCAAACCCATTAATTAATTAGTATTCACTATCTCTTTTGCAAGTAAGCAATTTTATCTCCATTTGGGGGATGAAGATGAAGAAATTAAATCAAAGTCAAAAGAACTATACTGGCTCACCTGAGATTTAGCTCCAAATAAAACTCAAGATCTAATGATTATTCGGCTAATATTTTGGTCGCTGACATCATAGTACTAATCTGAAAGAATCCATATGAGTAAGTGCCCTTACTGTTTCTCTCCCTTTGTTCCCCACAGTCACCCTCAATCCTTGATTTTGAGCACTACTACAAACAGTAAGGTACATCCAAAAGCATAACTTCCAAGGTCATTTGTATCTTTGAAGCAAATACCTGGTGTGATCTCCAATGTTTAATTCCAATCCAAAAGCCACTATATTAAACTTTAATATTCTATCTTTCATATTTTCATCATTGACCAAATCATTTTAATCACCAAAATACAGCAAGTTAAAGTACTACTCTATCTTTTTTAACCTAATTTCCTCTGAGTTTTTTGCTCAATGAAAAGAATTCTTAGATTACTTACATTAAGGTCTTTACTTTTTCAGAAACAGCCTTTTATATGAGCAACAGTCATTTAAAGATTTTAATATAAGACTCTTGAAAGAAAATTAATGTTTCAACAAGAAACTATAAAAAAAATAGAAGGATTAATTTAACTGGATGTTAAATGTTTTCTAACTTACCACTTATATTTTGATTTTTGTACTTGATATTATTTATCATTTTCAAGGTGTTCAGTATTAATAAACTTTTACAGTTCCAATTAAAATAAGGATTACCACTCTCATGATAAGAAAGCTGAAGCAGAGAATTATAGTCGGTATACTCATATCTAGAACACTCCATGCAATATAGGTAAATTACCAACATACTCTTATTTTTCCTTTCTTTGAGAATTAAGCACTAAATATCAAATATTTAATAAACGCAATATAATGAATCAAGGGCTTGAAAGAGTTAATTCTGCTACAGAACGATGCCTAACCTCAATAAAGAACTAGCCCAAGCCCTTGAAGGTTCAGATTCATGATTTAATTGGCTTGATTGTGCATTAGGATGTGAAATAGGATAGAAAAAAAAAAAAAAAAAAAACTTTTTTAAAAAAAAAACTAAAGAACTGGGAAAAAAAGGAAAAAAAATCATCAAATCCAAAAAAAAAAAAAAAAAAAGCTTTCTTAAAATAAATACTACAGAACTGGGAAAAGAAGGAAAAAGAATCATCAAATCCCCAAATTAAATATCTGAGAAGCAACTGCCTTTGCGACTGCCTTTGCCCGATTTCTGTTTCACAGTACAATGCAACATAAAATGCCATTTCATGTATAGATAGGTGTATAAGTAGGTTTGGTCCCAAGCCCATCAGTTCACACACCCATGTGAATAAAAGGCGGCCCAAGTCAACATCGTGGTGAAGGCACTGAGGGGGAAATGAACAGTCTAAGCCAAAGAATAGAGCCTTCGAGAGGAGTGTATGGCAAAGCATAGGCGCTTTTGCCCCTGTGACCGAAGCCTAACGTAACCACAAGAAGGAGAATATAAAGAAAGATAAGTCTGGGAAAATCCATGGTGATTAAATCTTGACTTCTGCCATGAATGCTTATGAGGAAAATAAATCATGTGAGATATTCCTGGTTTAAGAAAAAGACTACAGATTCTGGAAACAAGCTTATTTGAATTCTAATCTGGATTCCAAAATGTGTTAGCTGTGTGACCCTGGTCAGGTTATATAACTCTCCAGAGTTTTCTCATCTCTAAAATCAAGAAAAATTAACACTTACCTTGATGGGTTCTGGTGAGAATATATGAAATAATGTGCTGTAAGAGAGCCTGGTAGGACGTTCAACATATAGTAAACCAGACTAAATGTCAGTTCCCTTTTCTTCCCACCTTCCCTTGGTCTTAAAGATCAGGGGACACAACAGACAACCTCTCTTACAATCCAACAATTCTGTCATCTCCCAGGCAATTCAGATTTTTGAGTCCCCTTAATCTCTTGATCCACCTATACAAGTATATTTCCTAACAAGAGACATTGTAAAACTGCAGAATTATTTGTCCTAGTTTGTTTGACTTCTTTTGATGTTCTAAAAAGTCCTTGATAACCACGTTTATGTGTGTCTGCATTCCAACTTTAAAGTAAGGCCATTCTCATGTCTCAGCAGCTATGCCTACAATCATTTGTCATCTCTCTCTCTCTCCCCTTACATACACACACACACACACACACACACACACACACACACACACACACTTTAGAAAGGGAAGCGAACATGATCAAAATAAAATTATCGAGGGAGGGCAGCTCATTCCCCTTCTTTCCAGATCCAGAAAACTTCAAAAACCTAGAGAGTTCCTGAAGGTCTGAGACTGTGCTTAGGCAGTGTCAGAGGTATGGTTCACATCAGTAACCTCAGGCCACCTTAAGCCCACCCTAGATGAACATGATACCTGCAATTTGGTCTTCTCCATGCCTGTGGCCTGACCTCCAGACACCAGAGGGAGGCTTGTGCTCAGCAAGGACACTAGTCTAAGACATTTAGCTTCTTAGAAGAGTGGAACGTTCAGAAGAAAGAAACAGACAAAAATTGAGTAAAGTCTCTTCATTTAAGCCCTCACCTGAGAGGCTTTAAAAAGTAACTAACAAAGCAAGCAAACCTGTAGCAGAGAGTATGCATCTGTCCACAGGGCTGACTCAGTGGCACTAAAGTCTGAGAGGAGAGGGAGGGAAGAGAAGGGAAGAGAGTGATGGAGGAAGAGGACAGAGAGAAGAGGAGGTAAAGGAAGAGAGAATGAAAGCTTAATCACAAAGCTCACTTTCTTTAAAGCTGTAGGAATCACCAGGATTGATGCCAACAAACCCAGGTCCTCAGCAAAGCATGAAATTGTTATTACTCTACAGCTGGAGAAACTGTGGCTCTGCTCCTGAGGACTAGGTCCTCCACAAAAGCCCAAGGAATCTGTCACGTCAAGCCTAGCAGCCCTTCTGACCCAGGCCCAGAGGCACAATCTCAATTCCTCCCAGGTGGCCCCTGAGCGACTCGTCCTGTTTAGACTCTGCGGCAATGTATACGCACAAAGAAACCTGTTCATCCCTGAGGCTCAGAGGATCACTGAAACCACCTTGGGATAAAAAGCAGTTGAGATATTGCTGAGTCTCAGCTGGCTGGTTTTACAAAAGCTGCCTTTCAGAAGAAGCCGGAGTATCTAGAAAAACTCTGGAGATGTTCATAAACGTCAGTTAACTGTGGTCTTCAGAAAATGGGAGTTTGATTAAAGCTAGTTGCAATGCAGTGCAATTATCTATTTTCATGGCTATGTATTTTTTCCCTCCCCATAGCTAAGACCTTTTCTCTTCTAATGCTTTTTTTCTTACAAAATACGTTCAAGCAAATGTTCTCGTTTTTAGGGTTTTAATTTTAAATATGGAATCCATGCATCTGCAATGTACATGTAAACTACTGGGAACTAAAACATCGTGCACATACATAAAACATAACATTATATTGCTGCAGACTAGCATGAACTCCAAAGGGCCAATCCTGATGTGAGACCTGAGTCACTCTCCTGCCTCTGTCTCCTACCAATGTCACTCTCCTACCAATGTCGTCAGGTACAGAACAAACGATTTTTGTGAAAGCTTAGTTTTCCTAGGATCTCTTAGGCACTTTGAGTGGAGAGGCAGGAGAATGACAGAGAAAGAAAAGCTTGAAAGATGGATCCTTTCCTGGCACACGGGACTGGTTCAGTATCATGAGCAGCATGTCACCAACTCTACGTGATGCGTAGACTCAGCTGCCCACACCTCCTCCTGTCTCACACCCCTGCTCTCACTAGTTTTCCCACAAAAAGCAATAAAACATACGAGGGGCACTGGAGGAGTGCAGGGATGTGGATCTACATTCTGATCCATAAAAACACAAAAAAACGAAACACAACAAACAAAAGCATCATAGCTCTTTCCCATAATCTCAACATAGCTAGTGTCCTATAGCATCTCCAAAGAGCCTCCTTAATTGAAAGAAAAACTTGTATCAAACTTATAAGTCTCAGTCTCTGATTACCAGGGCAAAAAATCCAAATACAGAAGTGTTTCATTTTGTGTTTTTTGTCTTGTAGGTATTTCTAAAATTTAGCTTTCATTTTTTAAAAACTACCATAAAGGAAGAGAGTGCTGAATAATTCCTTTCAAACTTACAATAAACATCCATAAACCATTGAAATTAAAATGGTTTAAACACACACACTCACACACACACATGCACACACACACATATCTTAGGTGCCTTTTGTGAAATTCTCTAGAATACTCTGCTTTGTCACAAATGGTTATATAAGCAGATAAATTTCTGGATGAAAAATTGTTGTGTAAGTCAAAATGGAGCTTATAGCATGTGTATCAAGATGCAGTTAGTTGAAGGAAATATTAAACTAAGAAGAACTGTGGAAATAATTTGGGGGGGGGTGTGGAGTTTCATTCAGAAGCTTGATTTTCTTTTGTTTCCAAAGTGAGATGTCATGTCTTGGTATGTACAGAAATACCTCAGGGATGTTTAGATGTAACACATGTAAACCTAATGAAAACTTTCCATTAAAAATTACTTTTGTGGTACTCATGAAGTATTTAAATCGAAGAATCAAATAAACACATATCATGTGAGGTTCCAGTATCCTAAATATAACTTGGAATCTCTAGTGAGGTGGAAGTTTATAAATAAATAAGTACCAGGTTGAGTCTCCCCACAGAAGTCAGATCTATACAACTAACCAGAATTCTCTGGCAACGGGGCATCATAGGGGGCAAGTCAAATTTCTATCAGCTCCTTTTTACCTTCTATCATGAAAAACTGCATTGACTGATTTTTAGATAAAAGAAAAAGTAGCATGTATCAAAGCAACATTTGGTAGAGTTTACATTTACACTTCATGATAACCTATTGATACTATATTTTATCAGATCACGTGGATATATATTTGAACTGAACTTGACAAATTCTGTTAAGATGGAAAAGTGTCTGAATTATATGCGTCTGCCAGGAAGAATAAATGCAAAAACTGAAATATGTTTCAAAATAAACATTTCAGATTGCATATACTTTTCATTTTATAACCACAGGCTTTGCCACCTAACCTTCATTTCGATAAAGATACACAAGTTCTATCAAGATATTTGTTTCCTTTGGAGCCTGAGAGTTTTTTTAATGTGCCATTTTTTTAATGTCCAGATGGATTTTTTAAGGCAAAAACAATTTCCAGGATATAGATGACTTAGCTACCTACAAAGTAATTTTTATGATGTATTAAATCTATGATCCAATCTTTAGGTTCTTCTTACAGATGTATTTTCTTTTTTAAAAAAAATGCAACAATATGTATACACTACTGAATAACTGTACTTTGGAATAATGATTTCATAGAGATATATTAAATTTAATAACTATTGCTTCCGTGGTAAATAATACCAACAAATAACATTTCTCTATTTAAACATTTGCTGAATATAATGTTTATGTATCATTCTTTTCTCCTTTGACAAATGTGGAAGCTATTCCAATTTCCATACAAATTCACTGGTATGTTTAAGGGGATATCATTACAAAGCTATTTAGTTAATTTCTTAGCACCCCACCCCAACAAAAAAAAAATGAAAGAAAGAAAGAAAAGAAAAGTATCTGGAGTCTATAAATATGTTTTTACATGATGTGCTGTGTGATGATATATATGCACATTCAACGTATTATATATTAAGATTAGAGCTTTTCTCGACTATCTGCTTATTCAACAGAACTCACTCAGAAGATAATCTGTGAATGATCAGTCCCATTTAGTACATACCTTCAGTTTTCAAATAAAAATACACACACACGCTTCCCTTAAGCAAATTAGGAAGTCAACCAAAATACTGAAAGGAAAAATATGACATAAAATTGTCATGTCCCACGAATGGATTTGTGGAATGAATATACTCTGTATCCACACCCTCTAAACACTTTTCTGAGAGAGTGGAGCTTTCTTTGGCAAATATGTTTTTTATAGAATAGTCCTTCTAAAACATTCCATTTTAGGTGACACACTGTTAGGTATTAGACAGATTCCCACTCTTTCTCTGAACAATCTTATTTGCTCACTTGGAAAACAATTTGTGAAAGAATTATTCATTGTTCTTATGCATACATTTAAAAAATAATTCACCACACATGACCAAATTATTTTCAAAGTATATACAGAAAGAGAAGAATACTAAACTTTCCCCTGCCTACATGTGAGAGCTTGTCAGCATTCAACTCCAAGGCCTTTAATCCCAGGCTTTAAATTATTCAGATAACAGTTGATTACTCCATTGCAAGAAGCGTTGAGCTCTGCAAAATCTGAGTAACACAATATTTTCTACATAAAAAAGCCCATCTCAAATAGTAGGCACCTAAGTAAAACACTTCCTGAGACCAAACCATGCAACCCACTTTTTGCATTTACTGCATAAACTCTGGTAAATACCATTGTAGTTTCCTACAAAGTAATTCTGCAATCTTTCATCACCAAGCCATCTAGTTCTACAGCTTAATTTGCTGAAGACACAATCCCCCACCCATACGTTTTCTGGGTTTAAAGTCTTCTTTGAATCATAACAAGGGAAATGGTTAGTTATGTCACTCAGGAATCCAAAAGTGCACACAAACGAAATTTTAAACTTAAAAGAATACTGCTTTGACATTCACTCCTATTTCTTTAGGAAAATAATTGTCTTATGTCTTTTGACCACCAAGAGCCAATATCTGCTGCCCCTGTTCAGTTATACACATCAGCCATTACAAAGGAGCTTTGCTCACTTGGTTAAATTACAACCTGAGTAATGTAAAACAGACAGAAACACCAAGAACTATGGGCTTCCAACCCCAGATCAAAAGGCGACAAAATTTTGCCATCACAAATGTCTAGCTGAGTTCCAAATGGATTAAATTCATCCATAAAGCTGATGTAGGTAGCATTTCACTTTGATGTATATGTGTCCATATATGCCTGAGCGTGTGTTCATAATAAGCCCGTAACCAGATAAATGAAAGAAATACAATTAGGTTACAAACATCAAATAAGCTCTGTAAAAATTATCAAAGTTGAACAAAGAACCCACTGATTTTCGTGGTATGGTACATTTTGAACCATCTTTTTCTCTAAAACTACTCATCACATTCTTTCCCTTAAATCCTTGTCTAAGCACGGGAATCATCAGTTCCTCCTCATTCTAGCAAGCAAGTTTAGTCTTTTCAGACATCCGGACTGAAACATGATGTAGAAAATCTACAGATTGCATCCACTATCACCAAAAAGTACCACATTTGACTATTGCTCATACCATTTGGAAACCAGTCCTCACATGACTACTGGCCTGACACCTCATCCATCAGCAGGGTGCCCAGAGCAGAGCTGGACCGTCTTCCTTGCGCCATCTCCAGAGTGGAGGCCCAGCTGGGAAACAGGCTTATCTTCCAAGAGCGATTAGATCTTTAAGATCAGGCTTTAGCAATCTGACCTAAAGCCATCCTTCCTCGCAACAAAGTCTCCAACCTCTTCAGAGGAAGAGACGGGGAGGAAGGCAAACGAGGAGAAATCTAGGTCTCCGTGGCCTGCTTAGAAACTTTGTTGTGTCAGAGAAACTTTGGCCACTGGAGGAAAGTACCCTATGGTAGCTCTGGCTTTAGAAAGATCTGTCCAGGGCTTCTCAATCTTCTTTTCACCCCTCTCTCTCCCTCTCTCCCCTCTTCTCTTGTTTCAGAAGGGGCCGCTGGTCAGCGCTGATTAATAAGTGTTTTTTGTTGTGAAGTGTTGAATAATAGAGGATGGCCGGTGACCCAGTAAAGACTAAAGCTTGCTCTGGTTCATTGTGGCAAGCTGAGAAAGGGGCTTTCGGCCCGGGACCCCGAGCACTGACCCGCACACATCCCGCGGATCGCCTATTCATCCTCACAGCCCTGCAGTCGCCCAGGCTCCCATTGTTCGCCAAGCAACAATGGAGATTTCGCAGGGAAAGTAAAGCTCCTTTCAGATCCCTCTCTGATGTTTTGCATTTAGGGAAACACCGACCTCCACGTTTTTCCCCGACATCTTTCCTCACGGCAGTTAGAGCCGTTGCTTTTCGGGGAAACTTGTGTGAGTTTGGCGCTTGTTCGCCAAACCACCAGTGTCCGGGGAGGCGAGACGGGGTGGAAAGAGGAGAGCCCCGGAGATTTTTTTTTTTTTTTTGAAACGCATTTAGAGGACGGAAGCCGCCTCTAGGGAGACAGGCGAGAGGGGGGAGGGGAGAAGAATACGTTTCCTCGCCGGGGCAGCCCGGGCGGCGGGGGCTTCGGGGCGGAGAGGCGGTCGGGCGGGTGGCCTGGCCCGCGGCCCCTCCAGGCCGGCCAGCAAGGCGCGCCGTCGCTGCGCCTTCCCCCCTCTCGCCTTTCTTCCCCGCGCCACGCTCCGCGCCTCCGCTCCCGAGGGCCGGGCGGACCCGCAGGCCCCGGCGACCCTCCCTGCCCGGGCGCGCTCCGGGGCCGACGAGGCCGGACGGGGGCGCGACGGGACAGGGGGCCGGGGCCGCGTCTCCGTCTCCGAGAGACTTACTTCTGCTCTGCTCTCCTGCACCCGGCCCGGGGCCGCCTTCCTAAGCTTCCCGTCGGCTCGGGGCGGGGGCACGGGGCCAGACCAGGCCGCGCGGAGACTCGCCGGGCCTGCGTGGGCCGGAGCCCC
>NW_006773723.1:193531-197481 GCF_000442215.2 Lipotes vexillifer
CCGCGACCCCGCCGCCCCCGAAGCCACGGCTGCGTCGAGACCGCGGGCCTCGGCTCGTCGCGAATGCTCGCGCACCGCCCGACGCGTGCAGGCGAGGGTCGGGAGGTCAGCGGGTCAGCCGAGAAACGCCGGAGGAGGGTGGGGAGCTGGCGGCTCCCCGTGGCCAAAGGAGTGGAAAGTCTGCTGGGGCGTCGCGCGGGCCCGGGGGAGGCAGAGGGCGCGGGCTCGCGGGACCCGAGCCGAGGGCGGGGAGGGGGCGCCGCGTGGGGCTGCGCGAGGCCGGCCTCCCGGGACAGGCCCGGTCCCCGCCCTCGCGGCCGCCGGGACCTGCCACGCTCGGGTTCCGCGTCCCCGCACGCCCCGGCGCGCGCCTGGGCGAGGGCGAGGGCGAGGGCGAGGGGCCGCGCAGGCTGCGCGGCCTGGTGGGCGGCGGGAAGCTCGCACTGCGCCTGCCCGTTCGGCCCCGGCTTGCCGCCCTGCGCTCCCCAGCCGCTCCTTGACAGCTCCCCGAGCTGGGAGAGGAAGAAGAGGAGGAGGAAGAGCAGAAGAAGGAGGAGGAGGCGGCAGCGGTGGGCGACGAGCTGAGGGCAGCGCGGGGGGAGGAGGGCTCATTGTCCGGTCCCCCCAGTCCAATTGATATGCTAATCCCTTTTCTGATGCCATAACAAAGAACACCTTTGCACTTTTAAAAGACTTTTGTGCCCTGGCTACAGAAGTTTATTATCCACTAATTAGCAACAACTTCTGGCAACGAGTTGGGTTACATTTTCATATGCTCCGAGCCCGGACGACGAGATGCGCAGGGCAGGAGGAGGTTTGCGCTCCTGGCAAACGCGAAAAAAAAACCCGGGGCTGGAAAGGAGTCGCCCGCTCAAATTCTGGGCCGAAGGCGGGAGGCGGGGATCGGAAGCTCTGTTCTCCGAAGGGACCGAAACGTGCCCAGAAGAAGGTTCTCTGGGCGGGGGACTGAGCGATCCCTGGGCCCAGGATGTTAGATGACCTTATTTGATCCGGCACTGTGGCCCGCGTCGGGAGAGCTGCGTGGAGGCGGCGGCTGCGGGCTGCTTTGCAGGTGTCCCGGCCCAGCCATCTGTTTGGAGTGAGGGTGAAAGGCCCGGGCGAATGTTCCAGCATTCTCCTCTGATCTCTTTAGTTTTTTTTTTCTTTGCAGCCTCTACTTAGAATAACCCGCGGGCGAAGGAGCGGCCCATGCGTAGGAAAGGCACCCACAGCCTGGGTCTCCTCCTAAGGCCTCCCCACCGACAAGGCTGAAATTCCAGGACCCAGAAAGATGAGGCAAAGTTGGCATCGCTAGAGCCGGGGCGGGGGTGGGGGATTTGCCGGATTCGGGGCCCACCGGGATGATCGTCTGAGGCGGTCACCCCACAGAGCACACCCTTCTGGCTAAGCAGAGGACAGAGCCGCATCTTCCCAGGGGCCGGATGCTGTGCGCACCGCGTGACCCTGCCTCCTTCAAGCTTTGGCAAGAAGTTGCCGATCTTTTAACAGCCCCACATCCCAGGTCAATAAAGTGGAAACGGATAGAATGAGCATCATCCGGTGAAAGATAAAGGGCGGGGGGACGAAGTGCGTTCTTTCTAGTGTCTCCAAAGAGAACGTCGTCTCTCGCCGCTAGCAAAACACCCGTACGGTGAGGCCTTCGGTCTGGGCTCAACCGAAAAGATGTTCTATCTTAGGTAATCAGAGCCCCCAAACCCAGCATTTTTAGTATGTATATTGCGTCTTCTAGAAATCATCTTTCATTTTTGGTTTTCACTTTTTTCAAGAGACCCCGTTGGGGGGGGGGGGTATTGCTGAATTTTTCCCAAGCAGATGTCAGCCAGGTGCTGGAGGCCTTTGCGTGCTCCTGCGACAGCAGAGGCCGCAGAGTCCGGTTTGATACATGTTCAGGGTGAAACATGGCCTTACTCAAAACCCCAGTGTGATTTAAGGTATAAGGGTGAATATTCAGAGGCGGGAGGTGACGAGTTATAGTGTTTCATTCCCTTTCGATGGAACGGCGCACGCTGTTATCTGCAGCCCGAACCTCTCTGGTATCCGAGGGCAATGTTTCCAAACGAGCGCTGTTAGAACCAGAAAATGGGGGGCCAGGAGGCGGGGGCTGACGACTTAAGGGAATATTGCTGAAGAAAATACAAAGAAGATAACCAAGATATTAGTGATATTGGATCTCATGATCTCCCAGACAGGGATCTCAGGAGCAAGAAAATATGCCCAGATGTCTCCTGAGCAGTGGCCGTGGGTGGGGTGAGGGAGGAGGTGGGTGGTGAGTGTGGGGTAAGAGGAGGGCTCTCTGTTGTCACCCTCGGCCCCCTTCATTGAGGATGAACAATAGCCGGGCCTGGGGTTTTTTCTGAAAGAGAAACTGCAGGAAGGCAGAGTTGCTTTTTGTGCCCCAGCCCTTTAGAGGAGGGGGAGCCATACACACGACCCCCCCCCGGCGACCACTGGGCGGTGTCCGCAAGATCTGGACCCCTCAGAGACTCTCTGAGGGCTTTTTAAAAAGAAAGAAAGGAGAGAGAGAGAGGAAAGAAAGAGGCGCCGGCCCTGTCGCCTGGTAAGGCCCACTCAGCCTCCGGAAGAAACCCGAGCAAAACGGAGAGACCCTCAGAAGTCTCCAGGCAGGGTGGAGGGGAGAGTGAAAATCACACACTCTCGCATGGTGTCAGCCTCCCCCTCCCCTCCCCCTCCCTCCCACCGCATCCCCATGTCTGATCACAGTTGATTCTGCTTACGTGTGTACTTCAGATTAAGGATGTATTTATTTATTTATTTAATCCTTCGGCTTTTCCCACACCACAAAAAGACTTAATTCCTTTCCAAGGCAAAGGGTTGATTTTGAAAAGGCTCCATTTTAAATCAATGGGGGAAATCAGACGACTGTGACCTTGACGTGTGAAATGGGGGAGGGGCGGGTAGATTTGGGCCCAAACCCTTGGCCTCTCCATTTCTGGGGCGTCCTAGGCCCTTTCTGAGGGCACCAACGAGAAGGGGGGGGGTATATTTTCAAAGGTTACCATTAACAGTTTATTCGCTAAAGTTGGGAACTTGGTATTTTCATATTACGTGAAATACATGATTTAATTATATTCCAAAAACAAATTAAGGACAGGCCTTCTACACAAATTGGAGGCAGCTAAATGCTCTTTTGTGCCTGCAGCCCTCGGGTTGTTAAAGAGGCTGCTGATGCATGAGAAGTAAGTGAGTGATTTAACTCATTGGGATGCAGGAAGCGACCTGCCCTCTTTTGAAAAAAAGAGAGAGAGGGAGAGAGAGAGAGAGAGAGAGAGAGGGAGACAGAGACTGAGACTTCGAGCTGGAGAAGAGAGAGGGAGGGGAGAGGAGGGAAAAGGAGAGAGAGAGAGAGAAGGGGACGCAGAGGGAGGGAGGCAGGGAGACCAAACCCCCGCTTTCCTGCATTGAAAGCTTCTGAATTTCAAGCAGAAATTAGAAGCAGCCCCACACGGCAATGAGCGTCTTTCCTTGGGCTGCATGTGCAGAGCGTAGACAATGAAAATCTCCAACCCCCTCCCCCATCCCCGCTAGGCTACAAGATTTTTGTTTTCGTTCCGTCTCAACGGTGGAAGATGTGGAAAATCAAGTACCTAGAGATGTGTATATATTTTGAAAACAAACAAACAAACCAAACAGGCTGAGACGCGGATTACCCAAACGCGCGCCGGCTGTAAGTACGATCTTTTCCTGCGGTAGCCCGGCTCTGCGTCGCCGGCGGGATGGAGAGTGTTCGCTTTGTGAGTCGGGGGCGCCGGGTGTGTTTTGGTGATTTTATTCCCAGGGCTGTCCTCGAAGCTTGCACTTTCCGCACGTGAGCGGGATAAGTGTTCCGCCCGTGGTGGGCGTGCAGAGCAGGGCACTGGCTGTCTTGGATGCGGCGACTTGGAGCGGCGGGCGGGGGACGGCGGGAGGCG
>NW_006773723.1:197491-206528 GCF_000442215.2 Lipotes vexillifer
CCCGCGTAGCGAGCATCCTCGAGAGCCTCGCGCCCGGCTCCGGGCTGCAAGGTTGGTTCCTGGCAGTGGATGGAAATCAGGTCACCGAGATCCTTAAGCTCCCGGACTACCAGACGTGCCGGGGGGACGGGATGGAATTGGAAGGAGAGATCCGAGGAACAGGAGGAAGCACCGCCGGCCTGGAATGGAGTGTGGGGCCGCCGCTGGCCCGGGCCCTCGGTTTGCGGGACTGTCTTGCCGGGGTTAGCTGGCTAGCTAACATCGCGCCTTCGTAGGTAGATGGGGCTTCTCTCTACACCTCAAATAAAGGATCCTCTGGTGACAGGGGCTGAGTGAGGGTGGGAGAGTGTGTCTCAGAGCCCCCAGGCGGGAGAATTTGTGGTTCTGGGGGAGGTATTTTTTTGGCCTCTTGGAAATGTGCAAGAATTCCGCGGGCTCACGCTTTCTTTGTGTGCCGGGCAGCGCCAAGCGCTTTGTGCTTCACAAGGAGAAAATGGCGAGTCCTATTGTGTTTAGGCCATTCTCTTCCGGTACGAGGATTTTCCCAAGTGCTAAAGACTTCTTCGGAAAGTAGCCTTCTCTTGCCCGGAAAAGTGTGAATCGCTGTAGTTCGGCCCCGTGGCCTGGGGTGGGTACCGACCCCAGACTGGGCAGGAGCCTATTTTCTTACCGTTGGGATACTTGTACCGAAACAAAAATATGACCAGTTTGTGCAGGTAGATGCCCTTCAAATATCCGCAGTGGCTCTCAGGGATTCGGAAAATAAGTGTCTGTTTATGTGTGTTTATATACATATATATAAATAACATACTTTTCCTGATAATCTGAAGGGAAAGATAAAGGACAAAAGACACTTAAGTGTTTGTAGGAAGGAGGAAAGTTTTTTCTTTATTGTTTCACCCCCTCAAGGAGCCCCCAGGAGAGGTTAAATGTTACTCTGCCAGGTCAATCTTTTGTTTTTTAAAGAGAAGGTGAAACGTTATTTTGGACAGAAGGAATTATTACGCTGCCTTAACTACTAGAGCATATGCCTCCTTTGCTTCACAAGAAAAAAATTATAGGGTGTTAAAGAAGGGACTTAGTGTAATACTCTTAGTGCTTCTGGATGTGCATATGTTTGTGATTACATCTATATCTATCTATAGAGAGAAGTGAGAAGGTTGTTGTTTGGCCTTTTTTCTTAATTTGACATTTTTGTAAAATTTTCTGCATTTGTTAAACCATGTGTAAAAGTGGACAAGGATGCCTTACATTTTTGAAAGCAAAAACAAAACAAAACAAAATGCAGGTTGAAAAATACTATTTCCTATTTACTACAATTCTTTGGACCCCTAAAGGTTGTGGTGATTTTATCAGCTCAAGATGCAAACTTTCCCCATCTGCTTCCTGTACTCTAAATTTGGTGGCAAATATAGAAAAATGAAAACAACTGGAATGGAAGAGAGAACTTAAAGCCTATAGATGTTCCCCTCTTGACATTATCTTAAAATGTTACAGCATCAAATTGGTGCAGAAACATTGTGATTTACATTTTTCAAAATGCACCACTAGCACCTCCCTTCATGTGAATCAAGACCATGGACAGCGAACTAATATGCAATCACTGAGCATAAAAGAACTCTTGTAAAATTTTGTGGAAGCAGAATGGAGGTTTACATTCAAAACATGTTGGGAGACAAAAACAATCTTTATGATTTTTAGAAGGAATTAGATTCCTTTAAATTGTGGCATTTCAAACTTACTCTACCAAGTTTCAAAGAAACAATGACTTATGTACCCTCTGCTCAAATAGTGTATGTTATTTATCCACTTAAGATAAAAGGAGGTCTACCTTTTGTTACTGGTAAATAACAAGTTTAAATCTGTCCTTTTAAGACGTGGGCTGTTTCTTACAAGGCCTTGAAGCAGAGTGAAGATACAGAAATTTTACTCTTTTAGGCTGGCATTAGCTGAATGACACTGGAATAAATTAAATTGATTTTTATCAGCGACTGAATTTCTAAATGCATAGAATTGGAAAAATTAAATGCCACTTTGATAAACAGGAATGGTATGAATGGAGATATAATGCAGCTACTCCTTCCACTCCTGTTTAGGCACTGTAATATATAATCGTCAATGCAGTGTTGGCGGCAAACCTTTTTCTAAGAAAATCGCAGATTTTTTCCATATACATTCATTTGGTTTGGGGCACAGGGTTGGTTCAGTGTGGCTCTGTGTTGGAGATCAATTTATTTTGTTTCCTACGTGGTATGAATTGCCTTTATTCCTTTCCAGAACTGAACTTCATTTAAAGCCATTTCATTTGTGGATTACATAACACATTCAAAATTGCTCATTTAAATTTCCAGTTCCATGTGTCTTTTGGCTTATTTCATAACCTGACTTCAGTGTGACTTGTAGAGGCCTGGGAAATCATATAAAGCAAAAATAATATGCAGGTGTGAAAAAATAAAATAGTTTATATTGAATTAAATTTAAATTTTAAAACGACATCAAATTCAAGAGAGTTTAGGGTTTACAAATTAATTAAATTTTGATCTTTACTCATTGGATTTGACTATAAAATGAAGCTGCAGTTACCTGAATGTGTAGATTCTTAAAATTAGGTGCTAGACATATTTTGGACATACACACACACACACACACACACACACACACACACTTTTTTTTTTTTTTGGACAATGTCTTCAAAGTACTTGCAAAGAAAATGCAATGATCAGGACCATGGTGAGGTCCCCTTGGCACACCGAGTGGTGGCCCAGGGCTCTGCTCGGGACGCGGACCTCAGTTGGGAGAGGGTCATTGTTTAGAAAGGCACGTTAGTCCCAAATGGCATTCGTGATAAGATTAAACATAAACCTAAACCTTGGCCTGGAGAAAGGTTGGCGGCGGGGTGAGAAGAGGAGATGCAGATAAGCCCTGCTTCTGCTGCGTGCGCACGTAATTAAGAAGCCGCCCCTCATCTGGAGCGTGGGCTCTGTCCGGCCTAAGGTGCTTATTTTGCTGCTACTTGGCCATCTATGTGCGAGGGAACAAGAGCCCAAAAGCTTAGAATTAGGGATGTAGACGAGATGTCCAGAAAGTGTGGGCTCTTGTCTCTATTTAAGGGAGAGGCAACCGAGAATGGTGAGTTTGACCTGCCCTGAGCGAGCCTGAGCACTGAAGGTAGGGCTGTGAGAAAAGGGCTGGAGAGACTGGGGGCGCGACGTCTTAGGGGGCTGTCTTTGGGCCACTGTGTCGGTGCCAGTGGGGTGTAGAGGCAAGGGCAGGGTGCTCGCCCTCTGCTGTACCCAGGCGCAGCTCTTGGGGGCTGAGCGCCTTCTGCGGCTCTTTGGTTTCAAGGACACAGCGAGCTGCTCAGGACTTTGGGAGCCAACATCTGTCTGACTGGTGACGTCAGCAGCCCGTGTAATCCTCTTGCGCTGAAGGCAGATGCCTTATTTGTTTGGCTGGAGCGAGCCATTAATCCCTAATTCTGGATCAGCAAGCGAGGGGGAAAGACCGGACCGCTCCGATCCACCCCCTCCCTACGCCCACCTCCCACTCTAAAGCACCTTATACCACGGAAGCCTCTCAGCCTCCCCTTTCCTCCGAGAACGCGCTCAGCAGCGACTGAAAACGCTTTGGTCCTCTGCAGGTTTGAGCAGGGCTAGCAAGTCTTTCTGCTTCGGATTTCCAGGGCTATGTGTATATGTAATTCTCGCATCGATCGTTTCGATTTTCTTGCTGGGACTCGCCGGTCTCGCAGTTCTCAGGGTACTAAGCCATGAAGGGGTGGAGATTGGAGAGTGCGGATCCAGAGTGTGATCTGAAGGGAAGGGGTGAAGCGGGGGGGGGGGGACTGCACCGGAGGACCCTCTGCGGACGCGTTTTGACCGTTGCAGCTAGCGAAATCCCTTCTCGGGCCGCGGCCGTGCCGCAGCGTCTGGCCCCCAGTCTCGCGGCTTCCGCGGCCGGGACCTGCGCGCACCTCCACCGCGCCGCCCCCCAGGCTGCGCGCCTCGGGCTTCGCGCGCCGCCGGCCCCTCCGCGCCCAGTCTGAAGCCTGGGGACGGAGGTCGCGGGCCGCCGGCTGGGCTCCCTTCCTGCCGTCGCCTGATCTCCCTCGCCCGCTCCCTCCCGCCTCCTGTCCCTTCTCCCCAGCCTCTCCCTCCTCCCTGCAGCCCCCCCTCTCTAATCCTGTGCTGTGATTCTGTTTTTCAGGGGCGCGTGCTGGGGTCTCCGCGCTGGACCGGCTCTCGGCGGCCTCTGCAGCCACAGCCGAGCTCGACGCCGCCCCGGGGCCGCGGTGGCGGATCATCCTCCCTTCCTGGGACACCGGGGCCGGAGTGGGCCTTTCCCTCCCGCGGACCGCGCCGTAGGGGACGCCGAGAAAAGAGCCGCTGCGCCCGCCGCCTCCTGCCCGCTGTGCACAGGGCTCCGCCCGTAGAGGTCAACTCCCCTCACCCCTTCCTCTCTCCTGCTCGCCCTCCCTCCGCCCGGCCCAGGCTCCGCCAGCCTCCCGACTCGGGCAGCAGTCTGAGGAGTGCGCGTCCGCTGCGCTGCTCTGAACCGTAACCCCCAGCCGGGCCCAGACCCGAGGCCCGCGCTCCCCGGCGGCGGGGAAGCCTTAGCGAGCAGCCTTTTCTCTGCAGCAGAGCTGTAGCCTGACCAGATGGGCCGCCCAGCTCTCTGGGGACTAGGCAGGTGCGGTTGAGTTAATTTTTCCGCGTTACAAAGAAAGATGACCCAGCCGGCCCTTGGACTCTCATCTCTTCCCCAAATCTCCCAACCAAAACCGTGGTAACGTTATCAGAGGACACAGAGACTAGGCATGTCTGCGTGTCTATCTTACATACACACACGTATGATGATTGTCTTTTTAATGTGCTAGATCTCATCCCCGACAGCAGGAAACGATTGGCACAGCTTTCTGCAGCAGAACATGCAATGGCGCGGTCCTTACCAGTGACTTAGAAGAGATGCAGGGCGAACCAACTCAGTTAATTGCCTTCAGTAAAATAACATGATTACGAAGTTAGTTCTGTACCAGAGGGGTAATTAACTTCGATCCACGCCGTCATTTGAAAACTAGGTTTATTTCTAGGTGTGCTGTAAATGGCATGCAGATATATGCATATGTATACGCAGACACATGCATCGTCTACACTTCCACGGAACAGACTAATTAGCAGCGGCTCTGGCAGCTGTGGCAGGAGGCGAGCTGAGACAGGAGCCGAGTTTGAGTTACGACTCTGAGGGAGTCACAGGGACTCGAGCTCCGGGCAGGGGAAAGGGCAGGAGGAGAAGTGATATTCGCAGTGTCTCAGTTACTTTCCGGATCAAGATCAGACTCTGCCCTCCGTGTTCACAGCGGACCTTGATTTAATGTCATACAATTAAGGCACGCGGTGAATGCCAAGAGCGGAGCCTACGGCTGCACTTGAAGGACACCAGAGCGTCTTAGGATAAGAACGCGGAAAAGGCACTTGCAAGGGGACGCTGAGGGGTGGTAGAACGAACCCATCCTTTGCCACAAACTGATTCCAGAACCAGCCTAGTGTTCCGAAAGCAAAAGGGTCATGGTTTTCACTAAGAGCCTCGGAAATCCGCAGGCAAATCCCCAGGGGGATTTTAAGGGAGCTTCAGTGACAGCTGTCAGGAGAGCAGTAGTTCCCGTCTGTGCAAATATTCTACAGAGTTGAGGCGTTTAGAAAGCAGTGGTTCTTTCGAGAGCAGGTAGTGTGATTGTTTGCAATCCTGGGCCAAGATGCGGAAACAAAACAGAAGTGAGAGGATGCTAACATTAAATGCCGCCCTCTCCACCTTGCGCACGAAACCTCCAATAGCTCAGCTCCTTCAGGAAGCTCCGAACACCCGTCCCCGGCCCCCACCTGTCCCCTTTCTCTTCCCTCTCTCGAGTTGGCCTTGCCTGGCTTAAAACAAAAACGAACGACAAAAAACCAAGACGATTTCCATGTTTCAGTGTAGCCGCAATGGTCAAATCAGTCAAAAGAGTAGGACAGGGGGGAAAGGCCAGGCCACAAACTTTAGAAGGACTGGGCAAATTAATTTATTTGGAAGCCAAAGAGCTGGACTTTGTTAAGGTAATAATAGTTCCGCACCACAGCCTTGGAGCCAAAGACAAACTCAGCTGAGAAAGCGAGGCTTGATAGATGTCTTTGTTCTGCCTTGGCCTGTAGGGGGTGGGAACAAAGGAGAGGGGCTGAGGCGGGACTCGGAGAAGCAGCCGCACCCTCGGCTCCCGGCGCTGTCCGCGGTGCTGACCGCGTCCCTCTTTATGCAATTTTACCAAAAAGCGATAGGACCCTCCTGCCACCACTCCAAAGAATAGCTGGATATTAGGTAGCTTGCGAAAGAAAATGTAAAAGCAGGGAGATGCCGTAAACCGTGAAACCTAATAGTTTACCGAAATAGACCGCTCTCGCTCTCCCCACCCTTGGCTTGTACTTTTCTGTCTTCACTTATACAGATGCGCTTAATCTATGTACATTGGGAAACAATTTCCACTAGATCCCTAATTTCCATTTAGTTAGGCTGAAAACCGGATCTGGGACCTGCAAGAAGGAGAATGAGGAAAATGAAGGCATATTTTCTTCTTCTTCTTACGTCTTTTTCCTTAACATACAAAACGTAAGGTCTTCAGCTCCGCGCCTTAACGGTGCTGGTGTGCTCGCCAAAGGGATTAGAGACGGACTCAAGCGTGGGCCTCGAGACTGACCAGGAAGCCATGGGATGGGGACTGACTAGGTGAGACCAAGCAGGAGCCCACCCAGCCTGCCGCCTCTGGCCAGGCTCGAAGCAGGGCGGCCTTCCTAAGCGGGTCCAGAGAGCCGAGCCCCGCAGACCGCGTTGGTGCGCCGAGCATGCTGAGCGCTTTCTGGCCTGGGGGAGGCACTGCAGAGCCAGGAGGCCTGAAATCCGCACTGCGGAAAGAAACCGCACAGCAGCATCCTCCTCCTAGATCCGGCAGATGGAAAAAGGCAGGGTGTTTACTGAATCCCAGGAAAAGAATATTCGCTTTAGAGCCGAGGGTCGTCGGGGTCAGTATTAAAACATTCAATAAATCTTTTAATCCCTCAGCATATTTCATCATCCTAACCTACATATTGACAGCACTAAATGTAAATAATAAAAATTTAAGTGCTCTAACTAAATAATGGATCAAAGAGGCTAGAGAGAGAGAGAGAGGAAGAAACGGAACATCAACCAATTTGTAGCCAGCCTGGGCTCTCAAAAAAAAAAAATTGTTGCGCGTTTCCTTGCATTTGCTTATAAATTCACAAACGTAAACGATGTTAAAATTAGGACTAGATTAAAAAAATCCAGACCAGGCAATGGAGGCAGCAACACCGATTTCGATCCAGATACACAAATGGACTGTAAATGGGTCATGATTTCATCAGAGTCGCTCTTTTACACCTGAATGGTGTAGATGTATGAAATGATTCAGAAAACATCGCGGCAGAGCGCAGTATACTCAGTGGGAGATGTCCTCGCCCCCTCCCTCAGGGTAGATTTTATTTGCCCTCTGATTTTAGAACTCCGAGAGTTTGGTCTTTCATATCCATTGATGACTTAGGTTTATATTTTATTTTATACAATTTGGGAAGGAGTAGGTTAAAATACATTAGGGGAAAAAGGGCTACTCGAATGGTAAAAGGAAAGGGTTGGGAAATATTCCTTTTGTGCCAGTTAAGATCAGTCAATGGACACTGAAGTGGGTTTAAAGCATTACACGTTACCGTGGAAGGCTTGATTTCCTTCCAGTATTCATGCAACTGAGCTGATCTCCTGCGTCCGCATTCCCTCGGATATTTCACTAAACAACAAGGGTCCAAGGCTGCAAAATATTCCTCCCTGAGTTGTGTTATAATTCATATTACATAACTGGGACACACAATCTCCCTCACCCTAATCCTTCCTTTTAAGGACGGTCTAAACTCGTCTGCAGAAAGCTTAATCTGTTTAAAAATTACTTTCTAAATAGAAGTGAAGTACATGATATGAAAGACAGAAGGTAAAATACCACTTAGATGAGGGAACACACAATTTAGTAATCTGGTTGCCGTGATTAAATCTAGAGTGGTTATCGATCCGTAATATTTCTAGATTTTCAAAGACTATTTATTTTCTATTTCTCTTAAAAATAAACATCCGCTTTAATGTCCATTGCCAATTTCCCTGCTCTGAAATTCTGTGCTCAGCATTTTGCACTAAAACAATCCCTGCTTCGCAATTGGAGAATTTCGGCGCGTCGTGTGGTGGGGCCTTTGACAATCGCAACTTTCATTCAGTGGTCTCAAATTACAGCTTCTTGGAATAATTTAGGAACAGCTTGACCCTTTGAGATACTCAACGACAACCCTCCAGGGAAATAGTGTGTTTCCGTCCCGGGAACAAGATGCTAGCGCAGTGCGCCAGAAGGTATCTGTTGTCAACAGTGCCAGAGCGCCCTCTGCTGCCTGAAAGAGGCAGGACATCAGTTACAAAAGCCAGATGGCACTGAGTCTCAGCAAGCGGTGAAAATATTAAGCTCTTTGCAACATTTAATCTGTGAAATTTAAAAGCTCTCATCATATTGTACTTTTGAAGGGGCCACCTGATTTTGATTTTGAGAACTCCCTGGATAATTTCCTTCATTCTGGAGGGTAGTAAAAAGTCAATGTTTTGAAGTTTTCTGTTAACGTATTTCTGCAGTTATATTTCCGCATCCTTTCTTTCTCAAATTTTATATGGAAATATAAAATTGCAAATCGAATTAGAAACCTTTGTGGTGAATAAGTGATTAAATAAGACTTTTCCTGGTTTCTCCAATAACTAAGATCTAATAAAGGAAAAAATAATTAAAGATATCAAGCACAGGTTGTTTAATTTTTTTAAGATAAACTTAAAAATTAAGGACTGAGATAAATAATTGTTTTCTTGTTTTGAAAATTAAGCCAGATTTTTCTCAGGCTTTTACTTTCAGAATAAGAGAGTTATGTTTGATGAAGAGGTTGTAACTTTTTCTTTGCACTAATATGTACACTCT
>NW_006773723.1:206538-220026 GCF_000442215.2 Lipotes vexillifer
CCCTTGAAATCTTTGTAATGAATTTATAAGAATACTTAGCTGGCAGAGACTTATTCATAAAAGAACCCATTCTGAGCAGAAATCATCAGATATGGTCCCAGCATAGGCAATTCATCAGTGTTACTTGCATTAAAAATGAGTTTTTCAGTATGGAAAATCTCTTCTCAAATTAAATGGAGATTTTTTTTTTAAGTTAAAAATCCTTTAGGGCTTCCCTGGTGGCGCAGTGGTTGAGAGTCCGCCTGCTGATGCAGGAGACGCGGGTTCGTGCCCCGTTTCGGGAAGATCCCACATGCCGCGGAGCGGCTGGGCCCGTGAGCCATGGCCGCTGAGCCTGCGCGTCCGGAGCCTGTGCTCCGCAAATGGGAGACGCCACAACAGTGAGAGGCCCGCATAACGCAAGAAAAAAAAAAAAAAATCCTTTAAAATTTTTATGTAATATAGATGGATATTGACTAAAATAAATGTACAGCTGTATTAATTCAATATTGTGAATTTCAAAATTATAGCCTATTTCTAAACACACACACATTTTTGCCATAAAGACTATTGTTGAATATATCGACACTAATGTAATAAAATGTTTCTATTAATTATGTGGTTATTAAATAAATATTGTAAAAATAAAGTTCTGTTTATTTTATGGTGTCAGAATGAAAGAGCTATCTAATATCACTTATTTAATTCTAATTTTTAAATGAAAATCCTTACAAGAATATTAAACTATGAGGTTGCTGAGAACATTAGGCTAAATGTTTAAAATTATATGATTACATAATTAGCTATAACAGAAAAAAAGCCTTGATTAAATGTTAAACTAAGTTAAATATTTGTCCAAATATGTAAAATTTCATATTTACTGTGGGTACATTTGTCTTCTGAAAGCTACTTCTGGAAAGAATGCATTATGGCATTATGATTGAGGTATAAAAATTGTTAGAATTTTTATGTTTTCTTTCTAAGCATTCTTTTAAAAAATTAAAGTACTAATTGTCTTTTTGCTTAATTTACATTTCTAAATATATTCATATTTTACCGAGGAGAGAATAAACACAGTGACATAATTTTGCTATATTCCTGATAGTTTTTGTAAGTTTAAAACCAACTTCTAGAAGTAAATAAATGCATGATACATAACAAAACGTTTTTTTCTTTTAAAAATCATTTCCTCTATTCTTTAAAAGAAAAATGGAAGAGAACTAACTATAAGAGCTTGTCCAATGTCCAAGAGATGCGACCCAAGATGAAGAGCATGCACCAATATTTGTCATTCAGATTTGTATATAATTTGGGTTTTAACCTCTTTATTGTATATTTGTACAAGGGTAAGATATTGTAACTGAAACACTCCTCCTAACTTCCTCTGGCTATTTAGAATCCATGGAAACATTCACTTCTAAAGGAGTAATATGCATCTAAACAATAATTTTATAGAATGCACTAATACAATAAAAGCAACCAATTACTGATACTTATAAGGATTAAACACATCAATAATTGTACTCTCCTTTATGCCCACTCTTAGTGAAATTAATATAGAATTTAATACTTGTTGACCACAAAATAAAAGCCCTAATCCCAGACTTCAAATTAGAAAGAATAGGCTTTTACACACCAAGTATTTTTTACCCAGTATTCAGAGTCAGCTGTCACTGCAATTTCCATCAGCCACCATTAAGTAACTGGTACAATCTAGTAGAAATATGACTGAATAGGAATTGAAAATATAGTGCTTTAAGATGGAATAAAATTGGAATGTCAAGAAATTGCAATTGATTATCCTTTAGAAGATCGGGAGTTACAAAGTGCAGGGGGAATATTTACACTGAAGAACAAATACCCAGGAAAGTAAAACAAAACAATTATTGGAAGCAGAAGATACTACCAAGGCAAAATGGGGTGAAATGGGGAGAAATTAAGTCTTTGAGATGCATGAAGCAAGAACTAAGAAGATATTTGACTTCAATTCTGTTTTTAGTATTTCAGTAGGAGATATTTATGTAGAAAATTCTTAAGGAATTACCAGATGTTATCTCAAAGAGTGTTTCTTCATTGGAATGTGTTACAATTTTGCTCTTGTTGTGTTAAAGAAAGACAGAGAAAAGACTGGGAATGAAATTAACAAAATATTTCTTCATTATTCAACTCATATCCCATGGACTGAGAGGTAGGATTGTGTTTTTCCTTTCCTAGTTGTAGGTCAAACTTTTAAAATTATAATACTAGAACTATTATAATATAGCATATGTTGGGCAAACTATCTTCCTTTTGTCAATTTGTTTAAAAAGAAAACAGTGATAGGTGAAAAAGAAACTTGGCTTAGCAAACTGTTCCCTGCTGATTTCAGTGTTCTAAGCAGTAGTCACAATA
Source organism: Lipotes vexillifer (assembly GCF_000442215.2). Taxonomy (NCBI): domain Eukaryota; kingdom Metazoa; phylum Chordata; class Mammalia; order Artiodactyla; family Lipotidae; genus Lipotes; species Lipotes vexillifer. Next base: position 208,909 of record NW_006773723.1, read on the forward strand.
TATTTAGACAGACAGGATACTTAATTGGGGCCTTTGCAGGAGTTCCCAATGGGTGATGTTAGCGTGAGAAGTGAGTCCCAGGCTGATATGCTAAATGCTAAAAACCTTGGCCAAGGTCAATTCAAAGGTTATGAAGTTTGGGCTGCTATGAAAACGTCAAGGGGAGAAAGACGTTCTTTTGCCCAGAGCTGTGTAGCATCAATTTTCCAGATCAGAGGGACTTGCCCCTTCTCTGATGTCTTGGCCTGACTTGACTCTCTCAGTTCCCAGAACTAGGCTACAGTAGTTGTTCATTTTAATTGTTCTGACAAGATCAGGTAATCAAAGAGATCGGCGACAAGCACTCCATGAATACATTCTTTAATAAACGATTTTTACCAACTGGATATACTTAAAGGGATTCTGAGTCTGTGAAAGGATTATTTTTACTTAAGTTTTCAATTCAGAAAGCACAGAAATGCCCAGTAAGCACCAGGCAGTGTGTTAGATTGGAGAACAAGTGTTGTGGTGGGAGTGTTTATACATATACATATGGACAGAGAGAAAAGCTAGTAATGATGAATATCTATATTAGAGATTATGGTTACATTTAAAATATAGTTGTATAAAAAATAAAACCAACTTTAGCTGTGACCTGGACCCATCTCTCCCGCAATTGTCTCTTTACTATCAGCTAACTGACAGGGTAAAACCCCATATGGTACAACAGAGCTATTAATAAACATTTAAAAAATTGGCTGGTTCTTTCAAACTATCCTTTCCGTACCCCTGCTGTTGTTATTGCAATAACTTTCTGCAGTAATTAACATTTTCTAAATCCATGAATGTCCTTTCGATGAATGAAGTTTTTCTACATTATCTTTCCACTTCTCTCTTCCTGCTTCCGCTTATCTGAATTGAATAACAGAACTCAGCAAAGTAAGTTTTTAGACCAATAACATTGAACATAGCCTTCAGTCATAGACATAAACTTATACCACAGAATAAGATATATAAAAAGACTTGAACTAATTTTTACTTTAACCTCTCCTTCTTGTCATGGTAAACACCCCAAATCTCCTGGATTTCCAATGATAAAAACATATTTGTTTACTCATTTCATTGCTGTTTGAATGCTTCCTAGGTGCCAGGCCCTGTTCTATGTGTTGAGTTATTCAACGGTGAATGAAAGAAATGCGATATATCTTTATGAAGCTTATAGTCTTATCCAGAAGCTTTCCCAAAGTTAAATTTTCTACTCCCATAAACTAACTTACTTTCTATAATTTAAGTCATTTTATCTTTAAATCCTATTCCAACAATTAGCATTTTCTTCATGATAAAAGCAGATTTGTGTATTACTTTTCTAGGAAAAAGAAGCCCAATGCAATTACATTTTTGTTATTCCCACTTCTCTCCACCATTGGTAATAATGAATGCCTTTACTATCCCATTGCTAATTTGGAGATCAACTGAGCAAAATATTATTAATATAAGCTGATCTAATGTTGATGATAAACTATTAACTTCCATCTGACTTGTGGTTTACTACTCATGCATGACCTTTGTGTTCACTGATTATATTTATTCACAGCTTGTCACAGACTTTGACTTCCCATGTCAAATGACTTCCCATTTTAACTACATATATGTGTACCCAAACTCTGTAATTTGGTCCTTATCCCTCATTTATGTATGTTTCTGATAAGCTGTAGCTTTGTTCCTGTTCATTTTTTCCTTTTTCTGTTTGTTTTTTGCTTTCTTTCTTTTATTTTAATGAGCTATTTCTTCAATCATCAAGATTCTTTTCAATTTATATGCTGTTTTCCTACAGGCGTTATGAATGTCACTAACCATATCTAATTTAATTATTAAAGTGGGGGCATCACAATTAGACCAACTTCTTCATAAACTCTTCTTTAATCCATATCATTAGCTGTGAAGTTTTTAGATTTATGGCTCCAGGAAAAATGATCATGATTATCTCTCCAGTGTTTTGCTCACAACTGTTGGCTGTCATCTTGACCAAGTCTTTGCAGATGGAGAGATGTTTGTCAGATATTTGAAGACAGTAACAGATGTCACATGTACCAAAAGGTCAAAGATCTGTTCCTATAAGTTCTGATTACTCAATTCATCAAAGACTCTGAGAGTAGGAATTTTCCAGCTTTGGGACGTAGTTGTCATAATATGGTACACCATGTAAATAGTTAATTTGCTGACATTGGAATTTGGAGACCGATGTTTTAGGTTGAACTCTGACTTTAATTGGTTGGGTAATTTGGATTTCTTTCTTTCTTTCACTGGATTTCCAAATTATGTGTACTTGAACAGTGACTCTCCATAATATGAAGTAAAAAATACACTGGGAGCTACTTTAAAAATTTAGGTTTTTAGGTTCCCTCCTCGGAGGTTCAGTTTCAGCAGGCAGGTCTGAGACACATTTAAACAAGCACCACAGCTGGTTCTAGTACGATTGGTCTACATTTTGAGAAACTCTGGACCAGTTCTCCAAGCACCTCTGTAGCTCTAAACTTTCTGGCTATGAATTAAAGAAAATTAATAGTTCTAAGATAGTGAATCTGATCACTAGATAAGCAGACCCAGAAAGAGTTGATACTTGGGGGAAATCTTAGCTATGACATGGAGAGTAAGTTTGCCTTCTTTGAGAAGCAAATGCCAAGATGCAATTAAATGTACAATGTCTTTATTAGGGAGAATGCCTGTGTGATAGAAAATAGCGGGCAGCAAGTCTTAACAGTTGGGTGAGCTGTCAGACTGCAATGCATGTCTGATCTCCAATGAAAAAAGAAAAACGGAAGGTGGGCTGCAGTGTCTTAGAGTAAGGTGCAGTCTAAGGAAGGTTTAGCAAGGTCATCAGGAAGTCACTGAGCCAGTTGGCTGTCAGAGGAGTCCAGGTCTTCCAAGAACATGCCTGCTCTAGAATCCTTACCATAGTTATTCAGAGGTTGGAGCAGTCTGCTGGTCTCTGAACAGAATGATGGATTTTAGAGCAGGGGAGCTGGGTCCCTTGGTCAGTTACACTCCCTGTAGTTGGAGGAGTGTGAGGTATATTCTCACAGCTGCCACAGAGAGGCAAATCATTGTTAAGAAAAATAACTGTTAATCAAAAATCATTGTTAATGAAAATGAGTCAGTTGCTAGGAAAATTAACTCTTATGGAGATTTACCTACCATAACATTAAAGAAAATCCATATTTGATATGAACAGGATCAACAATCAAAGATGAGGGTGATTCAAGAGGTATAGAATAATTACCTTGCACCCAAAATGTATTAAATAGAAGGGGCTAGATTATGTTATGATAATGAATAACTCCCAAATCTCACTGGTTTATCGCAACAAAGGCTGGTATCTTGCTCATACTACAAGCCCAGCATAGGTTGGCAGAAGAACTCTGCCCATATTTTTGTCCCAAGAAGTCCAGCTGATGGAGGCTTCACTATCTAAAGATGGTGTCATTTCAAACACATGACCTCCTCCAACAATATTTTAGGGAAACAGGTGGCTGGAGATTCAAGTACAGATAGATGTTTTGACCCAGAAGTTATAGACATCACTTCCATTCATATTTTATCGTCTAGAACTGGCCACAAGGCCATGCAGAGGATTGAAATTGTCCATGTATCTGGAAGTTGAGGATAACAGATATTGGTGAATAGTAACGCTTACCAAAATGAGACTTCCTGCAAACACTACCACTTGTATATTGCGGCTGACTACCTCATCTCTAGTAGTCCTGGAATTCAAGAATCTCGTGCGGCTGAAATAGAAGCTGTGTTTAGATTTTTTGTGTTTTTGCATTTTGCAAGGTGGCTAGGTGCGGTGGAGAGGGCTTACACAGGGAGTCAAGAAACATTTCAGTGTAAAAATAGGGTCTTTCTCTGAAATGTTGTGTGATTTTGGATATTCATCTTACCTTTCTGGGCCCTTGTTTTCTCATTTGAAAAACAAAAGGATGGAATTAAATAACTTAGATATATTCCAGAATTCAATTCATTCTAATAACAGCAACCTTAATAGCAATGGAGATGTGATGTAGTCTAATCCGTGTGCAACAAACTGCCAAGGAAAGTTCTTCCTTTTTACTCGACATGTAGGAAATCAGGAGTATTGCTCTAAGACAGGACACTGAGGGTCATCAGTTTTTCTCAAGGTATTTAGGGGCATCTTGTGAATAAAGGGCTCCGTGGGATACCAAGCAGCATGTGCCCAGCACTCATGCCTTGCAGCCTCACCCTCTGGATGGATAATGCCGAGACACATTCTGCACAGCTCCCCACATGATTCTAGCAGTCTCAAGGCAGTCTCAAGCCCACAACACAGCCAACTCACAAATCACTCTCGGATGGCTTTTTTCTCCTTCCCTGTTGCAGTCCCCTTATCTGCCCCCATCCCACTGCATTCCCTGGCTTTACTCTCAAAATAAATGACCTGCCTGTAAAAGCTCTTGCAGTCAGTGCTTTCTGTTTTAGGGTGATAATACAGCAGAGTAGTCTCAGCCGGATAAGAGCGTATAGGAGCAAAGATGGCAAGGGACTTAAATGCTTTTAGAGCCAACCCTGATCCAGGGCACGACTCCTCTGTCGAGTCAGTTTCCACTTTTTGAAAGTTAGAAAGGACTTTTCATAGGAATATCTGGACCTTCTGCAGCTACAGCACAGGTGAAGCAAGAAGCTAGTTTCATGAGAATGTGGAGATTCTAGTACAGGCAGAAGTCTCCAACGAAGGACTCTCACAAACTCTAAAACACTGATCCCGTTTTCCACCTCCAGAAAGTAGTGCGGCGGAAAGCACTTGAAAGGCCTCCAGGTTTCTGCAGTTCAGTGATGCAATTCTACCCTTTTCATGTGTTAAGTTGATAACTAATAATGTGCATCAGTGAGAGAAAGAATAAAACACCTCCTAAAACATATAGACATCTCTAAACTCCAATGTTAGTAACTAGAGAATTAAGTAATAGTCCTAAGGTATAGCATATATGGGCTTCACAAGCAAGCAGAGACACCGCCAAACATGAAGGTTAAAGCCTTCTCGGTCCCTGTTCTCTCTGCCCGATCACCCTCAGACAGAAACTGGTTACAGGCTGCTGCTGTGCCAGTAGTTCAGGAGACAGTATTTGGGCTACACTGACAGTATCCAGGCTACACTGAGGAATAAGAAAAAGTAAAGTACATTCAGATGGCACACAAAGGGACGCGTCACCCACGAAAGGCTGAGAGAGAGTAGGATACCCAACAGTGATTCCCAGTGCATTAGCCTCCATTTACTTAGATATGCATCAGACTTGATAAATGATTTTTGATCTATCGGGGGAGACAGCCTTTAACAATGCATTTATTTAATGCAGTGGGAATATGTTCTTAATAAATGAGACGATAATCAGCATATTCAGGATTAATTGAATCTTGTTGGAATGGTATGTGTCCTTCTTTAGCATTTGATTTACACCTAATTATAAAGCACGGTCTCAATGCTATATAACGTAATGCATAATAAAATATCTACATATAGCAAATTTTACAGTGTGCTTCTTGCTTCCGTAGAAGGTTCTATCAGCCTTCATTAAGAGAGCTAGTACACAATCATTTCCTATTGAAATAGCCGTATTTTATTTAAAATTGTCAACCATTACTCAGAGTTAATTAACACATTATGCAGTATCTGAACCCAGAAGGAGCTGTGGATCCTTCAGAAGGCTGCTCAAGGTCTATTGCATGTGAGTTTGTCAATATACTCTCATGCACAAACAGCAACAGCTAAAAAAAACCCACAGCCAAGTACTATTTTATTGTTTTTTTTTCCTGAGAGTAGTAATTGATAGTCCAGAAATAAAGAGGTAGTTAATTTCATTTATTTTTAATTAATTATTTTTATTTAATTATTTTATAGTTGATGGACAATATTATATGTTACAGGTGTACAGTATAGTGATTCACAATTTTTAAAGGTTATACTCCATTTATAGTTATTATAAAATATTGGCTATATTCCCTGTGTTGTACAATACATCCTTGTAGCTTATTTATACATAATAACATGTACCTTAGTCCCCTATAGCCCTTATTGCCCCTCCCCCCTTCCCTCTCCCCACTGGTAAGTAATAGTTTGTGCTCTACATCTGTGACTCTGCTTATTTTTTGTTATATTCACTAGTTTGTTGTATTTTTTAGATTCCACACATAAGTGATATCATATAGTATTTGTCTTTCTCTGTCTGACTTATTTCACTTAGCATAATACCTTTCAAGTCCATCCATGTTGCTGCAAATGGCAAAATATGATTCTTTGTTATGGCTGAGTAGTATTCCATTATATATATATATACATCTTCTTTATCCATTCATCCCTGATGGACACTTATGTTACTTCCACATTTTGGTAATTATAAATAATGCTGCTATGAACATTGGCGTGCATGTATCTTTTTGAATTAGTGTTTTTGTGTTTTTGGATGTATACCCAGGAGTGGAACTGCTGGGTCATACGGTAGTTCTATTTTTACTTTTTGAGAAATTCCCATACTGTTTTCCACAGTAGCTGCACCAATTTACATTCCCATCAACAGTGTAGGAGGGTTCCCTGTTCTCCATATCCTCACAAATGTTTGTTATTTATGTTCTTTTTGATGATAGCCATTGTGACAGATGTGAGGTGATATCTTATTGTGGTTTCGGTTTGCATTTCCCTGATGATTAGTGATGTTGCATATCTGTTCATGTGCCTGTTGGCCATCTGCATTTCCTCTTTGGAAAAATATCTACTCAGGTTTTCGTCCATGTTTTAATTGGGTTGTTTGGGGTTTTTTTTTATGTTGAGTTGTATTAGCTGTTTATATATGTTGGATATTGACCCCTTATAAGCCATATCATCTGCAAGTATTTTCTACCATTCAGTAGGTCGTGTTTTCTTTTTGTCAGTGGTTTCCTTTGCTGTGCAAAAGCTTTTAAGTTTAATTACGTCCCTTTCTTTTTTTTGCTTTTATTTCTTTTGCTTTAGGAGACAGATCCAAAAAAATATTGTTATGATTTACGTCAAAGAGTGTTCTGCCTATGTTTTCCTCTAGGAGTTTTATGGTTTCCATTCTTACATTTAGGTCTTTAATTCATTTTGAGTTCATTTCTGTATATGGTGTTAAAGAATGTTCTAATTTCATTCTTTTACATGTAGTTATCCAGTTTTCCCAGCACCACTTATTAAAGAGACTGTCTTTTCTCCATTGTATATTCTTGTCTCCTTTGTAGTAGATTAATTGACCATAAGTGTGTGGGTTTATTTTTGGGCTCTCTATTTGGTCCCAATGATTTACATGTCTGTTTTTGTGCCAGTACCATACTGGTTAGATTACTGTAGCTTTGCAGTACAGTCTGAAGTCAGGGAGTGTGATTTCTCCAGCTTTGCTTGTCTTTCTCAAGATTGCTTTGGCTGTTTGGAGTCTTCTGTGTTTCCATATAAATTAAACATTTTTTCTGTTCTAGTTCTGTGAAAAATGCCATTGGTATCTTGATAGGAATCACATTGAATCTGTAGATTGTCTTGGGTAGCATGATCAGTTTAACAATATTAATTCTTCCAATCCAAGAACACAGTATATCTTTCCAACTGTTTGTGTCATCTTCAATCTCTTTCATCAGTGTCTTCTAGTTTTCCAAGTATAGGTCTTTTACCTCCTTAAGTAGGTTTATTCCTAAGTCTTTTATTATTTTTGATGTGATGATAAATGGAATTGTTTCCTTAATTTCTCTTTTCGATAGTTTGCTGTTAGTGTATAGAAATGCAACAGATTTCTGTACATTAATTTGATATCCTGCAGCTTTAATGCACTCATTGATGAGCTCTAGTATGCTTCTGCTGACATCTTTAGATTTTTCTATGTATAGTACCATGTCATCTGCAGACAGTGGCAGTTTTACTACTTCCTTTCCAATTTGGACTCCTTTTATTTCTTTTTTCTTGTATGATTGCTGTGGCTATAGGACATACAATACTATGTTGAATAAAAGTGGTGAAAGTGGGCATCCTTGTCTTGTTCCTGATCTTAGAGGAAGAGTATTCAGTTTTTCACTGTTAATTAGGATGTTAGCTGTGGGTTTGTCATATATGGCCTTTACTATGTTGAAGTATGTCCCCTCCATGCATTAGAAATATACAATGTCCCAAGACTGAACCAGGAAGAAATAGAAAATATGAACAGACAAATTACCAGGAATGAAATTGAATCAGTAGTTTTAAAACTCCCAACAAACAAAAGTCTAGGACCAGACGGCTTCACAGGTGAATTCTTTCAAACATTTAGAGAAGAGTTAACACCTATACTTCTTAAACTATTCCAAAAAAATTGCAGAGGAAGGAATGCTTCTGAACTCATTCTATGAGTCCAGCATCTCCCTAATACTGAAACCAGACACAAATATCACACAAAAAAGAAAATTACAGGCCAATGTCACTGATGAACATAGAAACAAAAATCCTCAACAAAATATTAGCAAACTGAATCCAACAGTACATTAAAAGGATCGTACACCATGATCAAGTAGGATTTAACCCAGGGATGCAAGGATTTTTCAATATTTGCAAAGCAATCAATGTGATACACCACATTCACAAATTGAAGAATAAAAACTATATGATCATCTCAATAGATGCAGAAAAAGCTTTTGACAAAATTCAATATCCATGCTAAAAAAAAAAGAAAATTCTCTGGAAAGTGGACATAGAGGGAACATACCTATTTTGTTGTTTTGTTTTGTTTTTTCAAACAATCCTTCTTACTACTCATTTTCCTACTTCCACTAAGATATGAGAAAACTGAAGGAGAATATGATCCAAATCCATTAACATATTTAACTCAATTATACACGGTAATTAATTCAATTACCAGGAAACTAGCTTCCACGTGACCGATAAATGTATATTTTTACATGTTTCTGCCTTTTGGTATCATCACTTTTTCATGATGCTTAAAAGCATTGAGGGCTGGTGACAACTCACATATTGAGGACACTTTCTCCTTGAATTGTCCCAGGGTCTAAACCATGTGGGTATGAGCATATTATCTCTCAGACTGAAAATAATTCATACTAATCACTACTACATGTTTCACAAATCAATTAATAATGGTATAATGTAGTTATCAATAAACTGTGTCCTGTAACAAGCATAGTTTTTAAACTCTACAAAGTAGCAAAATCCATTAACAGTATTCAACCCTGCTGTTCCGAATACTCAGACCTCAGCAGTGTGTCCATCAGACAGAGGCTAAAGATGCTAGAAATTCTATAGTTGTCAGGGTTGCCTTAAGTGCTAATCTGGGTACAGTTCACTTGAGTCCTTTTTAATCACAATAACATTAAACTTCAATTGTCTAGCACTTAGTTGTTTCCACAGCATTTTCACACATGTGGCTTACAAGCCTCACAGCACAGCTGTGAGGAAAGTATCATTCTCTCATTGTCCAAAGTAGGAAATAGACATGGTAAGAAGCCTAAGGACAGGACAGTGGCAGGGTTGGAACTAGAGCTCACTGTCTTCTGATGCAAAATCCACTGCTCTTTTGTCCCCCTGTACCAAGCCAACCTGGAGTTTCTCATTGGCTTGCATCCAGGCTGCACACAAACCTCTACTTGCCAACGAATATCAAGCAGCATATTCGTAACTGTCCTTGTGTCTTGGCTTTTGTGCTTGTGAGGCAAGATATTACCCTTAGTTCTGATCAAGTGCTAAATGCTATATTTAATATGGAAAGTAATCTCCATAAGAACTTCTCAAAAATATAATTGAGTTCCCTTGGAGCACAATTATATTTTAGAAAATTCTCTGAATATTTCTCCCAACGGAATATTAATGAGCAGCACAAGAATGCCTTTCAGCCATAGGCATAGATTTTCTTTGCTCTTTTAAGGATCAGTATTGGGTTATAGGAAATTGGGACAGAGTGAAAGAGAGACTCAGAAACCTTCAGGGAGTAGGTACATACACTCTTCATTGTAGAGCCATCAGACAGCAGCAGAATAAACACCTCTACCACTGTCTGTCAATAGTCATACTCTTTATCACTGATAATCACTCTTACTCACAGGAAGCTTACAACTTAACCCATGACTCACTAGTCTTTGCTTCAGACTGCTACTCCTACAAACAGCAGATAAAAATTTACGTACACTGGGTTCTCTATCACACAGTCACATTTAGAGAATAATAATGGGCTTGCTATGTGTGGGACTTGGTATATTTTTAAACATAGACTATAATGCAGAGCCATCCTTCCCAGTTGATTCCAAACTAGCCTCTCCAAAGCATCTCCACTGACTTTGGTATTGGATTTCTTCTCTGTCTACCTGGAGTGATTTTCTTCTCTCCTCTCTGCCTACCTATGTGCCACCATCAACACCCTGACCAAATTTCATTTCTTCAATGCTGTGCTTCCCAGACTACATAATTAACTTTATTTTCAGAACTACAGATTTTAGGTCTAGTAAAATGGATTCGGGCACTTGTGCATTTGTAAACGTGTGTACCTACAGCAGTGCCAGGCACAATTCTTTATACATTGTGGTCACTCGCTGAATCCTTTCAAAGACTGACAATGAATTAATGAGTGTAGGTAATTCTTAGTCTCTCTTTTACTTGCAGTTAAATCTGAAGTGAGAATAAATATCTATTACTACTACTACTACTATTATTTAAAAACAATCACTTCAGGATCCAAGAATTTCATTAACTACTCCTGCCAACAACTGGGAAATAATATTACACCTCTCCCATCTTACATTTCTTTTCTTTTTTTTTTTTTTGGCCACAACTCCCGACTTGTAGGATCTCAGTTTCCCGACCCGGGACTGACCGACCAGGGACTGAACCTGCGCCCTCGGCAGTGAAAGCGCGGAGTCCTAACCACTGGACCATCAGGGAATTCTCCCATCTACTTTCCAAATGGAGCCCACAAAGTACTTGCTAAGGAGGTTCTCACACTACAGCTCACATGCATACCCACAGAGAATGAAAGGAGATCATGTGTTTCAAGCATGTAGCACAGTCCCCGGGGTATGATGAATCCTACATACATGCTGATTTCTTGCTCCACTCTCCCTCCTTCCTCCTTTTCCCTCACATTCTTT
>NW_006773723.1:220036-220423 GCF_000442215.2 Lipotes vexillifer
TCCTATTCCACAGATAGATTATTCTTCTGCTCTCTTCCCCTACCCTGTATCCCACTCCAATAGGGTGACGGTGCGCCCTGGAAGGGGAGAGAGTAGGGAGGATTGTGGAAAGATTGCCTAGGAGCCCTGCCATGATTGTTTCACTCACATGCCAGTGTGGTCCGGGTTTGATAAAAGCACGGAGAATACTTTACGAAAAGCCTGCTGCTAGCAACTGCCACAAGGTTGAGGCTCTCAAGACTTCCACATGAAAAGGAAATAGAGGTTCTATATTTATCTCCTTCATCCTCCCAATAACGGCATTCAAAACCAAAGAAGCCAGTGTGAAGATATTAAGTTTTGAGTACAGTTAGACACAAAGCTTCAACAATGATATCGAAAGGGAAA
>NW_006773723.1:220466-238274 GCF_000442215.2 Lipotes vexillifer
GGGAAAGAGAGAAAATGCCATTTCCAGAGGCAGAATGAGATATAAAAGACTCAGAAAGTGGAGCAGAGATTAAAGCATCCATGATGCACAGTGGACAAATGTTCTGACATCCTACAAAAGGAACAAAATTAAAAGTTTAACGTGGCTTGAGATCTGATTCAAATATGCAGCTGAGGTCAAAATCCTCAACAGACACAGAAAATCATGGAGCCTCAAAGTGACTGAATCCATGATTCTGCAGGTGATATTTGTCTCTAGATTATTCAGATGAAATTAGAAAATACGGGGTTAAGTCCTTATGCTGGGCATGAAGGAAATTTTACTTCACTCTATACACTACTACTGAATGACACTAGAGTAACTAATATTTATCGAGTGGCAACTGAGTGGCAGTGCATTCTTTCAACATTTTACATATATTCATATATTTATTCACATCAGGAACTCTAAGAGGTATATACAGTTATCCTTTTTTCTATTTTATTAGGAAACGGAGGCTTAGAGAGTTTACTTAACTGGTCAAAGGTCACACATCTTGTAAATGGTGGGGCTGGGATTTAAACTCAGGCATCTAGTTAGTCACAAAATATTAGACTTTGATGGACAACCTTGGCTTTTTTTTTTTTCTTGACTGCTTCATCTTCACTTGAGCATGGACTGAAATCATTTTATGAATAAGGCAGTGTTTTTCTTCTCCATTTCCTTGTCTATCTGGGATTTTTTTTTAAACATTTTATCTCCTTTGCAAAGATTTGTGGCATTATAATTATTTGTTTGTATATGTGTATATGTCTCTCTCCCATTAGGTTGGGAGTACCACCAGTAGCTTATACAGATTTGACTCTAAAATACTTATTGAATGAATATAGGATCAGAATAACTAGGTGGTATTTCTACATACCTAATCCCATTAAAAAAAAAAAACCGTACTCATATTTAAAGTTGCCATAGTTGCTGCAATTCTCAAAACTATTTTTATCTATTCTCTCAGTCTCTCAAAGACAAGATCTGACTTAATGTGCTAGCATATGTCTACATCCTTCTACCTCTTACTAGGAATGGGCAGATGATTTGCCCAGTGTAGGTGGAGACGAAGCAATTACAGCGTCCAAACTATCCCTGCTACATGCTGCCTATGGTGGGACATCATCCTGAGCGCTCTAGGGTGACCATACAGCACCCTCGTACCTCTCCTCCCAAGGCTTGAGGATTGGGACTGAAGGATGGAGATAAAATTGTAAAGATGATAGAAATGTTATCTTATACTTTTGGGGTCCTCTGGGATCAATCTTTAGCTGTGTTAAAGAAATATTGATAACTCGTGTTCAGAGAAAACGTGCGGTGAATTGCAAATGTGCCAAAATTATCATCACTTGAAGACCCTCACACAACACAGATGGTGTTTTTTTTTTACGTTTTGGAATTTATTTTCTCCATACTCCCTGCTCCTTCACAATGTGGTGAGCAGGGGAACAAAACGCAAGAGTTTATAATACATGTTCTATTTTTATTTACTTTAAAAAATCCTTTAAATCTTACTATGCTTCAATTATCTTCAGACAGCATTTTTAAAAATCTCATGCGCACCATGAGTTACCATTGTTAATGTATCAAGTTGATGAAGCTTACAAAGTGTTACAGCAAAAACATTCTCAAGGATGTTAAGAGAACTGTTAATTCACAATCTAGGGAATATAAATGGTTACAACCACTGCAAAGAACACTTTGTCAATTTCTAACAGTAAAGAGGCAAATACCTGAGACCAGTTTTAGACATATGCCCTATTCTCTTACCTGTGCATGAGGAAATATGTACAAGAATGTTCATAGGGCACTGTTTGTGCTAGAAAAAAGTTAGAAATTACCTAAATGTCCATAAGCAGGAGCATGAATTAGTAAATTGTGGACTATAAAACTGAAACTATAGCTACACATACTAACACTCATGAATCTCAAAAACATAATACTGTGTGAAAAGCAAGTTACAGAAGAGTACATACAGTACTTACATGGATGCGTACCTTGTGAAACTATATTATAGTGTTTATGAATACATTTATATGTAGTAAAGTATAAATAAATCTGTGGGAATGACAGAAAACGATCCTGGAGTGTGAGCATCTTTGGTGAGGAAAGGAAAGAATGTATAACCCAAAATGGGCACAAACACATTCTACTGACTATGCTTTTTATTTAAACCAGGTGGCAGGTACACTGGTGTTCATTGTATTAACTGTTTGTATCTTTTTGGAAACCCTAAATAAACACTTCTAAAGGTATAAGCTGCTACTATTAAGAGAGTCCCCAACATTAAAATACCAACCAAAGATAATATCTAAGTTTTTTAAATGAACACAAAGAGCATGGCTTATTATAGAGGGAAAAAAGAACTCAATAAAGGACTATGGAATAAATGTTGTAACAAGAGATATATTTTCCACCAGAAGTTGAATTTTAAATTTGGATCCAGAAAATGCCCTTGACAATACTGTGAGAAAATTGTAGGCCACCTGCATGCAGTTTTTTGAGACAGCCGTTTTTTGACTCTAGAGGTTCTGATACAATGGCAACTTAAAATTTGGGAGGAACTCACAAAGAGAATCATGAAACCAAATTGTGCAGAGGCGCATAAAAGCACTCCTCCCTCACTTGAAAATTAGCTCTAGTTCATTTTAGTCTGCTCGACGTCAGTATGTATTGTGGCAGAAAAGTAGCTCGGAGTTTTACTTTGCTTTTTGTTTTTATCCTTTATTCAAAATAAGTCTTTGGTCCAAGGCTAACTGGACAAGTATTTTTCTAATGTGGGTGCAAGGAGAATGCTTAAGCTCTTGTCCTCCTGAATACAAGTCGGCACTGAGTAAGAGCTTACACTCTATTAGAAATCTGAGGCATATTAGATTTTAGCATTCATTTAGACTTAAACTCTTGTCATCTTCCTGATGAGCTGCAGTTATAGGAATTCTATGAAAGACTGGAAATGAGCTTTCAACTAACTTTATTATTTAATATCTTCTTAACAATGTCTTCTTAGGCAAGGAGTCCACAATGAACGTCTACATCAGAGTAGATTAATCTCGTATTACACGTCCTTTGGCGCTCCATCCTCCAGATTAGGAAATAGAGATAGAGCTCGATCACATACTTTCTCTCCGTGAAGGCTTACTTCTTTTGGTAGCGTGGTAAAGCATTTTAACCGAAATAGAAATTTGTGCAATATTTATAGCCCTTTTAGCCCTGGAATAGTCTTGAAATCCTCTGAGAAATATTTTCCAAATTGAACAAGTATGGGACTTGAATGAGTCCAGCAACCAGTCCAATAAATCCTGATTTTTTTCAACAGAGATGTGGAAATCCATTTTCTCACCATTCTCCAGGCCTTCAATATTCAACCTAATCATCTAGTAATGTCTCATGTGTCTCTCCTACTTCACATGTCATCCGTCTCTAATCAAGGTTCTCCCATAGCCTCTGCAGTGTCTTCTCTCCAGTTCCCACTGCCTAGGGGAGTGTGCTTGAGACATTTCTAGGTCATACCAGTCTATAAAGAATTTCTGGGAAAAAATGTCATTGGAAACTACAAACCGGTTTTATCATCTGAAACATAAAGTATATTGA
The DNA here is from genome assembly GCF_000442215.2 of Lipotes vexillifer. Taxonomy (NCBI): domain Eukaryota; kingdom Metazoa; phylum Chordata; class Mammalia; order Artiodactyla; family Lipotidae; genus Lipotes; species Lipotes vexillifer. The sequence goes on from NW_006773723.1 coordinate 224,082, forward strand.
TAAATCACGGGCTTCCCTGGTGGCGCAGTGGCTGAGAGTCCGCCTGCCGATGTAGGGGACACGGTTTCGTGCCCCGGTCCGGGAAGATCCCGCGTGCCGCAGAGCGGCTAGGCCCGTGAGCCATGGCCGCTGAGCCTGCGCGTCCGGAGCCTGTGCTCCGCAACGGGAGAGGCCGCAGCAGTGAGTGAGAGGCCCGCGTACCGCAAAAAAAAAAAAAAAATCACTTTAATTAAAGAAAACCAGACATCTCAAGTTAATGGCTTTAGTGCTTTTCTATGTGTGGGAAGATGCAAGAGTCTGGGCTCACTGAAATCATCCCTTTGATATGCACCTTAGCCATCTAGGGCCAGTGTCCTATTCTTTTGTTTTTGTTTTTGTTTTTGTTTATGTTTTTGTTTTGCTGTACATGGGCCTCTCACTGCTGTGACCTCTGCAACATCCTTTGTTTACCGATGTGGCAAGTAACACTTTTCATTCACAATACAATAAATGCATCCACTTTAAGTGTACTGCTAAATGAGTTTTCACAAATATATACACCTGTGTACCCACTACCATAATCAAAACGTAGAACATTTCCATCATCCTCCAAAAGTTCCCTTGTGCTTTATTCCAGTCAATTTCTGCCCCTGCCCCAGTCTCAGGCAACCACTGATCTGCTTTCTGATACTACATACTAGATTTATATTTCTATAGTTAATAATAGAGTTTTACTTTTTGCCCTAAAATAATTTGTTTCTTCCAAATTGCTATTTTATTTTTTCTTCAGTGGGTATATTTTGTCCTCTGACTTTTGTGTAGAGGCTTTTCAGAAATATTTGGTCATCTGTGGTGGTCTGCTCTCTGTCATGAGGTGTGGGGGGTGGTTAGAAAGGTACCTGGAATGTCTGAGCACATGGGGCTTGTTGAGTTTGGGGTTAAGAACAGTGTGATCAGTGTGGGCTGCTTTGGGGAAACCTCCTGATTGGAGATCTTTAGGTCTCTTTCTTGGGCTGGTGGCCAGAGAAGAGTTTTTCAATCTCCCACATACATGAAAGGCTGCTAGTGTCATGGAAGCTGAGTGGAGCAAAAGGGTTGGGCTCGGGGGTCCTCAGCATTTTATTCAATATACATAGAGTCAATTTCTTTATTTTTGGTAGGACATGCAGCCCTAAAGTCTCAAGTGCAGACAGCTTCATTGCCTCCATAGAATCAACTTGCAAACATGCTGAGATAGGACAGGCGGTTTCTCAGTGACTTGGTGTGGGGATTCCAGGTATCTACTGCTCTTTTACCCAGTCTTTCTTATTTAAGCCTCTCCTTTCATCATGTCTAGATACCGAACTGAATGAGTCTTTTGAGAATTCTAATTTGAGTACAAATTAGTATGGTCCTCAGTTTTCTCTGCTGTCAGCTTAAGACTCAGCTTTCTGGGCTCTGCTGAGTCAGTTACCACTTGTCTTTCTATTTTCTAGCTCCCTGTAGTTTGTTGTTATTGCTGTCTCTCCTGTTTTTCTCATTCTTATGGGTTTAAGTCATTTCAAAAATCCCTTAACTTTATTGCTAAAGATGTGTAGAGAGAGTAAAATGCGGTGCATGTGCTCAACCTATCATCTTAATCCCAAAACTTCCCACTCTAAGATATGTCATACTTTACTACATGAAAAAGAACCAGTGTGCAGATTAATCAAATACGTAAACTCTAACAGAATAAGGATTTACCTTCTTTCAATTGTGAAAGTAATTTAGCCAATAGAAAAATTTCATACAATTGTATATTACCCCTATGCTACTTTCCTAATAGAGTCATGCATTAGGTACAATTTGGGGGAATCCTATATTCATTATATTGTTAAACCACTATTATGATTAGAGGGATAATTATAAAAAAAATCTTAAGGTATGAATTAGGTAAGAACCCCCAGTTACGATTTTAAGATAATGAATTTTGTCTTCTGATGTTATTACTTTTAGATAAAAAGATTACTACTTTATTTAGAATTTACATTTATTTATATAGCAATGATCCCAGACTAAAAGCATTAGTTTCATTGAATTAAAGCATGGGTGAAGATATCTGAAGCAGCAGCGGGAATAGATGTTTGGAATTCTGCTTCCATGCAAGATGACTGGTATACTTATGGTGAAAGCTGTTTATCAAGGACGAAGACCCTACAAGCAGTATGAGAGTAAAGACCTTGCCTTAACAATTACCACTGGACCCGATGGGAATGCACTCTCCCAGAAAGGAAGGTTAAGAATGTTCACTGGGTACCAAAAAAAAAAAAAAACAACACTGAAAAACAACAAACCAACAAAGGCTATTTTGAGTGCAGCCAGGGAGCGGGGCTCGGATTGTCAGATAAAATACAGGATACCCAGTTCAATTTCAATTTCAGATAAACAGTGAATAATGTTTTTAGTTTATACCTCAAGTATTGCATGGGACATAATTCACTAAAAAATTATTTCTTGTTTATCTGAAATTGAAATTGAACTGGGGCATCCTGTATCTTTATTTGCTAAATCTGGCAACGGAGCTCATAGCCCTTTATCTAGAATCAGAGTCTTTAATAAAGTTGAGGTCAAAGAAATTAAAATGTTAAAAGCCCCGAGAAAAGAAACTTAGATCTGAAGGCAGCCAACACAGTGATCAGGGAGCACTGTATCAGGAGTGTAAGAGAGAATAATACCTTCCGGAGGGCAGATTTGGACAGCTTCATGCTCTTCATGGGGGGCAGAGAAGACCCCCTAAGGTCCCCTTAAGCAGATGGAAGGGATTTAAAGGAACGGGAGTTTTTGGAAGGGGCAGGAGGTGACCGTAGCTTTGCCATTAACAACAGCTTCACTGTGCTCCTGGGCCAGTGGGACCTGGAGATCTGAAGTTAAACTTCAGTGTAACGAGCACAGATACATGTTTATTCTAGGGCATTCTAAATTTAGAGAAGGCAGCAAAAGAGATGCCAAAAGGGCATTAGATTAAAGTTAAATTATTATGTTTTAATAACACCTTTTTTGGTAGGACGGGACCATTTCTAAGCATCTTGATTTTTCCCCAGCCTCCTGCCCTAACATCTACTAGCGTCTATAAGTAAGGATTTAATATGGATTTGCAGAACAGATTATTTTATCTATTCATTTAAAATTTTTCTTTACTGCTTCTTTTCGGGAGCGCACGTGACCAGAGTTTCCTGCCCCTTGAGAACTTTTCTTCATGCTGTTTATCCTCATTCGATAACACACACCTTTGGGAAGACAGAGAATGTCCTAAAATCAGAGAGCTACAGGAATCCCCAAATTGCCTGACCATTTCCCTTCCTCCAAACAGGGGCCCAGTCACACCATCCTTGAGAGTTTGTTGTCTGCCCTGAGTTTAAAGATTTCCAGGGAAGGAAATCGTAGAACACCCCTCTGTGGGAGTAAGAAAGGGATTCTTTTTCCATTATTTTCAGACTTTCGTTAACCTAGGAATGAAACTCTGATTTCAATTTATTTAAAAAGAGTGATCCTGGGGCTTCCCTGGTGGCGCAGTGGTTGAGAGTCCGCCTGCCGATGCAGGGGACACGGGTTCATGCCCCGGTCCGGGAAGATCCCACATGCCGCGGAGCGGCTGGGCCTGTGAGCTGTGGCCGCTGAGCCTGCGCGTCCGCAACGGGAGAGGCCACAACAGTGAGAGGCCCACATACCGCAAATGAATAAATAAATAAAAATAATAAAAAGAGTGATCCTTTTCAAGAAGAAGCAATCACCAAGCTGAGACATGGCTTCTTCCTTGCCTGAGTGGCCTGGGTATCGGGCTTTCCAAGCTTTGATTCACAGTTCTTCACCAGCTGACAGAATTGTCTAAGGGCCTCAGTTTCCTTCCTCCCCCGGTTCTGTATAACTGCCTCTTGGACATTTTGTGAGGAGCATTCTCTGGATCAGTGATGGAGATAAAGAGAATAAATGCATCATAACTTTATCTATTGCCTAACAGTGTTTTCACTGGTCAAATTAAATATATATAGATATATGCATCTTAAACTAAGTACAGTAGATTCCTTCCCAATACTTTCTCTATCTTGTCATTGGACGTTTTAATTTAAAGCTGTGGATTTTCCATGCTTTATCTTGAGCTAAATAGCTCCAGCTTCGGAATGGTTTCCCATTAAATTACGAGATATAATGTGCAGTAATTGACACTATATTTATCTGTAAGTTACCTAGGGCTTTTTCTTGGAAGGAATAACGTTACAAGTGCAGGAGAAAAACACACGTGGAGGTCAGCAATCAGTTGGGCTTTTGCCTTTTAAGTCCTGGCCCAGCCCCTGGTCTAACAACAGGTCTTCTCTTGGGGTTGTTCTCTCTCTATCTTTTTCTATGTAAAAAGAAAGCCCCAATAATTTAAATCATCTCCAAGATGTCCTTCACAGCTTAGTACTCACTATGCCTCTGAGCCTTTATTCTTCTTTTATCAAAAGTAAGGCATGGGACTTCCCTGGCGGTCCAGTGGTCAGGACTCCCTGCTCTCAATGCAGGGAGCACCGGTTCCATCCCTCGTCAGGGAACTAAGATCCTGCATGCCGCACAGCGTGGCCAAAATAAATAAATAAATACAAATAAAAATACTTTCAAAAGTAAGGCGTAAAGAGAACTATGTACTCTTGGCCTCTGCCCTTATTTTATTATTCTGGGTCATTCAGCAAGCGGTCCACAAATCATCCACATGCCCAGTGACACTTCAGTGAAGCCAGTCATTCTCAACTGGGGGCAATGTTACCCACCAGTAGCCATTCGGTAATGTCTGGAAACATTTTTCTATTACTGTGACAGAGGGAAGGAGTGTTATAATTGGAATTAATGGATAGAGGCTAGGGATGCTGCTAAACATCCTACAGTGCATAAGACCGGGACCTTGCTTCCTGTCTAGCAACAACGCAGTATCCAACCCAAATGTCGACAGAGTCACTCTTGAGAAGCCCCGAAATAAATCACGGAGGGGGATAACTTGGCCTCTCTTCCTCATCCTTCTCAGGTGAACCTTCTTCTTTCTATTTCCATGTTCCTTCCTCAAACTCAGTGAGTCCTCAGTTTCTCCAGCTGCAGTAAACTTTGAGCCCCTAGTACAACTCCCAGCACAGAGGCAAGTCCTCAAGAAACGGTGGTCTCTTCTCTGCCCTTTGCCAACTAACCTCATTTAAGGTAGGTCCAGTCGAATTTGCAAAGCCCAGCAGAGAAGACATCTGTGCCCTCAGCATCTTTGCCTGGCATCCTTTCTGTTGCTATCACAGGAAGCCACTGGGCAGAGATTGGGAATTTATTTTATGACTTGAAAAATAATCAATATGATTAGAAGAGCAGAAAAGAAAGCTGTATTACGCAGTGTACTTCCTGACCACTTTTCAGGATGCTCTCTCAATGCCAAACACCATATTGCTGGTGCTTATGAAATGCTGAATAGATTGAATACAGTGGCTGGTGGTTAGTTTCATCTTACTATCACTCTTATGTTCCTCTGGTACATAAAATTATAGGGGGTACTGCTCATACACTCATCATTCAACTCAAATTAACAAGAACAAAGACAGGACCATGCATTGAGACACCTCTATCAGCGAAGCTGTTCTCAGTTAAGTGGAAATCAGGACTGGGTCCTCCAGGATAGAGGGCTTTTCAAGGAAAAGGAGGCACAGTATTCAACACACAGGCTGTTGGGACCTAGCCAGTTCATATTCCTCTTTTTAAAAGATGCCCCTAGGGCTTCCCTGGTGGCGCATTAGTTAAGAATCCACCTGCCAATGCAGGGGACGCGGGTTCGAGCCCTGGTCTGGAAGATCCCTTCATGCCGCGGAGCAACTAAGCCCGTGCGCCACAACTACTGAGTCTGCGCTCTGGAGCCCGTGAGCCACAACTACTGAAGCCCGCGCACCTAGAGCCTGTGCTCTGCAACAAGAGAAGCCACCACAATGAGAAGCCTGTGTACTGCAGCGAAGAGTAGTCCCTGCTCACGCAACTAGAGAAAGGCCGCGCACAGCAACGAAGACCCAACACAGCTAAAAATAAATAAAATAAAATTAATTAATTTTAAAAAAAAAGATGCCTCTAGGAAATTCCCTGGAGGTCCAATGGTTAGGACTCTGCGCTCTCACTGCTGAGGGCCCAAGTACAATGCCTGGTTGGGGAACTAAGATCCCACAAGCTGCATGGCATGGCCCAAAAAAATAAATTAAAAAGAAAAAAAAGGATGCTTCTAACTCACAACTTCCCAAAAAGGGACTAAAAATTTACTTGGACATTATAAATAATAATCAGAGCTAATAGTTATTGTACTCTTAGTATGTGACGAGTGCTTTGTAGCATATTATTTATCGGAATTCATTCAATTTAACATTTACCAAACAATTACAATGAGTTAGGTATGGGGATGGGTGCTGGAAGTTTGCAGTCATGTAAAATTATCAGCAGTCAAGTTAAACACAATTATATGTGTCAAATAACACATAATGTAGAGTGCAGTTCTGGTATTAACTGGATTACTGGTGGCACTTTTAGCCAAGGGAGACTCGTGTAGTCTTCTTGTTTCAGTATTCGTTAAGATGCGTGTTCTCCAATATACTACTACTGGTCATATGTGGCTATTTAAATTTAAATTAATTCAGAAAAATTCTAAATTTAATTTCTCAGTTACATAGCCACTTTTAAATTATCCCATAGCTACACGTGGCTAGTGACAATTGTATTGGACAGTGCAAACAGAGAACTTTTCCAATTTTGCAGAAAGTTCTGTTGGACAGCACTCAGTCTAAGATCCTCACATTCAAGCTTCATTAGCTCTGAATCATTCCCTTTTACGCAGCACATTGGCCCTTTTCCCGTTCTAGTTCCCAGCAGACTAATGAACTACTGGTAGCCAAATTAGACTACAAATTGCATAGAGTTCTGAATTGATCGACAATATTCTCAAAACCTGATCTTTACAGAAGTTTTCTCCTCAACTGTAAAGAACCCATCAAATGGAAATTTACTGCTGTGGTCATTTCTGTTCTGTTTAATATCATGCAAATCTGTACCACATAAAAAATGCTGGAATATAGCTCTATTCCAATGGAAGAGCACTGTATAACATATTCGTACACTTTTTTTTCTTTTCGTGGTACGCGGGCCTCTCACTGTTGTGGCCTCTCCCGTTGCAGAGCACAGGCTCTGGACGCACAGGCTCAGCGGCCATGGCTCACGGGCCCAGCCGCTCCGCGGCATGTGGGATCTTCCTGGACCGGGGCACAAACCCGTGTCCCCTGCATCGGCAGGTGGACTCCCAACCACTGCGCCACCAGGGAAGCCCTGTTCGTACACTTTTACACAAAATACCTGAATGAATGCCTGTCACCTGAGTGGAATGGTTTATGTAAATCTCCCTGGCTTTGGATGGGAAATTTGGATGTTCTTAGTTGAACAGTACCTCAAAACTCTCCACATTGTTCAAAATCCCTTTCCCTTATGTTGTTTCCTATCTCATACTAAAGCTAAGACATCTCCCAACTCTGTTCTCTTCTCTTCATCTCTAGTTTCCTACCTTAAATGAGCATCCTCTATCCTGAACTGTTACTGGAACCTCCTACCTGGTCTCTGCCCCCCTTGAAATCCACTCTTTAGACAGGGTGAACTTTTTTTTTTTTTTTTTTTTTTTTTTGCGCTGGCCTCTCACTATTGTGGCCTCTCCCGCTGCGGAGCACAGGCTCCGGACGCGCAGGCTCAGCGGCCATGGCTCACGGGCCCAGCCGCTCCGTGGCATGTGGGATCTTCCCAGACCGGGGCCGAACCCCGTGTACCCTGCATCGTCAGGCAGACTCTCAACCACTGCACCACCAGGGAAGCCCATCTTACTTATCTTTTAAAGGCTTTGTTCCTCAAAGTTCTGCTGTTTCAGATTCTCTCTCTCCCTTGGTACCCTTCTAGTGAAAATTAGGAACCATTTTCCAAGAATAAAAATTCACAAACACACACAGGCGCACAACAACTGCATGCAATTTCAAGGGGTTTACAGACTTCCTGAAATCCCCAGTGTTCATATTTTATATGTGAATAATTCCCAAATATGGACCTTCATCCCAGACTTGTCTGAGATTCATCCCAGTAGATCCAACTGGTTACTAGGTTATCTCCACACAGATGTTTCCCAGACACTTTAAATTATCAAGAGCAAAACTGAACTAATCATTTTCACTCTCAAACCTGCTGCTCTAGCCACATCCCTATGTAAGTAAATGTAAACACAATTCATCCAGTCCTAGTCTAGCCAAAATTTGACATTTACCTCTGAGTCCTTCCTTCCCTTTACCATCTCATTTAAACAATTGTCACGTTCTGTTCACTTTGCCTTTTTTTTTTTTTAATTTTGGTTTTTTGGGATTTTTTAAGATTTAATTTAAAATTTATTTTTGGCCACGTTGGGTCTTCGTTACTGTGCGCGGGCTTTCTCTAGTTGAGGTGAGCGGGGGCTGCTCTTTGTTGCGGTGTGCGGGCTTCTCATTGCGGGGGCTTCTCTTGTTGCACAGCACGGGCTCTAGGCGCACGGGCTTCAGTAGTTGTGGTGCCCGGGCTCAGTAGTTGGGGCTCGCGGGCTTAGTTGCTCCGCAGCATGTGGGATCTTCTCAGACTAGGGGTCAAACCTGTGTCCCCTGCACTGGCAGGCAGATTCTTATCCACTGCGCCGCCAGGGAAGTACCGTTTTGCCTTTTCAGTGTATCTTCCATCCCTCCACTCCTCAACATCTCCATCGCTCAAATATGAGCACAGAACACTGTTATCCTCTGCATGGACCACTGCAGCATGCTACAGTGGTCTTGTTATTGCTTACTTGCCTGTCGTCTATTCTTTGTACTTTAGGACAAAGCCTTCCTTCATAAAGCAACCATATCAGGCTTCCCTGGTGGCGCAGTGGTTGAGAGTCCGCCTGCCGATGCAGGGGACACGGGTTCGTGCCTCGGTCTGGGAAGATCCCATATGCCGCGGAGAGGCTGGGCCCGTGAGCCATGGCCGCTGAGCCTGCGCGTCCGGAGCCTGTGCTCCGCAACGGGAGAGGCCACAACGGTGAGGGGGCCGCGTACCGCAAAAAAAAAAAAAAAAAAAAGCAACCATATCAATCCCAAGGCATCCTACTGTCCTTGGGATAAATTCAAAATTCACCAGCTGTTTTTACGCCCTCCCACGTTCCTAAGAAACCCACTATGCTGTACCCACACTGTTTTTCAGTAATTTGATATGTCCTGGTCTGTCCTCCCCTAGACCATTCTACATATTGTTTCCTCTCCCTTGAACTCTACTTTTTTTTTTTTTAAACTATTTCAGTCATCTGACTACCTTCTACCTTTCTTTCAGGTGTCTACTCTGTATACCTTCCCCAAGAGGCCTGCTATAAGCTCCGGCCTAGATTAGCCATAGCAGCCTTGATTTCCCCTGACTTACGCTATGTGTAAATTACTTTCAAAACTTTATTTTTTAGAGCAGCTTTAGGTTTACAACAAAACTGAGAGGAAGGTATAAGATTTCCCACATATTCCCTGTCCTCACATATGCACAGCTTCCCCCGTTATCAATATCATTCACCAGAATGATACATTTTCTACCAAGGATGAACCTATGTTGACACATCACAATCATCTGAAGTCCATAGTTTACCTTAGGGCTCATGCTCGGTGTTGCACATTCTATGGGTTTGGACAAGAACTTAATGACATATATCCATTACTGTAATATACAGCTCATTTTTACTGCCCTAGAAACTTCTGTGCTCTGCCTATTTATCTCCCCTACCCCCAGCAACCACTGATCTTTTTATTATCTCCATACTTTTGCCTTTTCCAGAATGTCTTATAATTTGAATCATATACTATGTAGTATTTTCAGATTGGCTTCTGTCGCCAGTAATTTGCATTTAAGTTTCCTCTATGTTTTTTCATGGCTTGGTAGCTCATTTCTTTCCAGTGTTAAATAATATTCCATTGTCTGGATGTATGACAGCTTATTTATCCATTCATCTACTGAAGAATGTTTTAGTTACTTCCAAGTTTGGGCATTTATGAATAAAGCTGCTATGAACATCCATGGGCAGGTATTTGTGTGGACATAAATTTTCAGATCCTTTGGGTCAATGCCAAGGAGTGTGGTTGCTGAGTCATATGGTAAAAGTCTGTTTAGTTCTGTAAGAAACCATCAGGTTGTGTGCCAGTTTGCATTCCCACCAGCAGTGGGTGAGAATTCCTGTTGCTCCGCATCCTTGTCAGCATTTGATGTTGTCGGTGTTCCAGATTTTTGCCATTCAAAAAGGTGTGTACTGGTGTGTCCTTGTTGTTTTAACTGGCATTTCCCTGATATGGAACACCTTTTCATGTGTTTATTTGCTATCTGTATCTCTTCTTTAGTGAGGTGTATGTTCAGGTGTCTTGACCATTTTTTAAATTGTGTTGTTCATTGTCTTAGTTTTGAATTTTAAAAGTTCTTGGTATATTTTGGATACCAGTCTTTTATCAGATGCGTCTTTTGCAAATATGTTCTCCCAGTCTGTGGTTTGTCTTCTCATTTTCTTGATATTGTCTTTCACAGAGCAGAAATTTTTAACTCAATGAACTCCAGCTTATCAATTATTTCTTTCATGGAGTTGTTTCTAAAAAAGATATCACCATACCCAAGATCACCTAAGTTTTCTCTCATGCTATCTTCTAAGAGTTTATAGCTTTGCATTTCACTTTTCGATTTATGATCCATTTTGAGCTGTTTTTGCGAAGAGTATAAGGTCTGTGTCTAGATTCACTTTTTTTTCAAGTGGAAGTCCAGTGGTTCAAGCACTATTTTTTAAAAAATATTTATTTATTTGGTTGTGCTGGGTCTTAGTTGCAGCAGGCGGGCTCCTTAGTTGCGGCTCACAGGCTCCTTAGTTGCGGCTCACTGGCTCCTTAGTTGTGGCATGCGAACTTTAGTTGCAGCACGCAAACTCTTAGTTGCATGCAGCACTACTTGTTGAAGAGGTGATCTTTGCTCCACTGTATTTCCTGTTCTTCTTTGTCAAAGATCAACTAACTGTAGTTATGAGGGTATATTTCTGGGCTCTCTATTCTGTTCCATGTAAATTACATTTTACACTGTTTCCCACTAGACCCTCAGCCCTGTGAGGACAGAGCTATGTCTCTCTTATTCACTGCTCTGTTCTCATCACTCAGAATAGTACCTGGAGATAGTAGGTACTTGTAAAATATGTGTTGAATTGTTGACCAATGTGCTAGATTGTGTATTCTAATACAGAATCTAAGTTCTATGAGAATCAAGACAAAATAAAATATCAGATTGAGGGAGACAGAGCAGGTGTCATGAGGAGGTGAATCTTGAAGAAACGTCTGACTTTGCATTGGTGGAGGGAAGAGATGAGGTATCCAGGTGGGGAAAGAGCTCAAGCAAAAGCAAAAGCGGAAAGACTGAGCATGGCATTATGAGGATATCAGACTGACAGAATTAAAGTGCTCAGGAAGGAGACTGGTGGGAAACACTGTTGAAGTATATTCTCTGGGGTGTGTGATTGATTAACCTCACCTGTGGACACGGTTCCCTAAAATAAGAGAGAAATCTGAGATGACAATTACAGGAAATCTCGGGGAAATGGGAAGTCATTCATGAATATGGAAAGGTTTGTCCTTATATAGATTTCTAGAAGTAATTAATTCTAGCCTAGGGCTCTTAGATGAATCAGATCCCTTTGGTCCACAGTGAGCAAAGCTTGTATGGAAATAGAAGGGTCATGGTGTATGCACACTGTGCTGTCATCCGAATGTGCATGTCAACACAGCCTACCCAGTTCAGTTCCTCCCTGCAATCAGCCAGAGGACTGAAGAGGGGGTTAAAACTCAAGTAGTCTCCAGGATTGAGGAACCACTTTAGGAAGAAGAGGAAGACTGAGTTACTTGACAAATTTGATACATGAGAACATTTTTGGGCTTGAATTATTTTGGCAACTCATATCAGCTACTTTTTTAGTGATGATAGAGTCTTTACAGCTAGCGATTCAGCTAATCGTTTATAAATTGTCCCAAAGCAATAAAAACTACCTACACATAAATATTAAAACTGGAAATATTTTGTTTTAAAATATATGCCTATAATTACAACACATTCAGGCAGCAATATTCTCCTTCTGTTTATTGGCTATTCTTAAAAATTAAAACATCAGAGTGACGATAATGATAACTCTTGCCAGGGGTTGGCAGTGCAGATTTTAGCAAAAGGATTTTTCTCTCACCAGCTTAGCTGCTGCTGCCATCTAGCGACCAACCCAATTGACAAACAAAGATGGGTTGAGAAAACATACTCGGAAGAGTCTGACACAATCTTTTCTTTAATAGCTCTAATTAATAACACCACAGAGAAGGAAACTGGATGTGCATAATATTTATGCTGTAATTTGAAAGTTATCATAGGGAAGAAACAGAAAAAATTACTAACGTGTTTCACCGGTAACACCCTTAAAGGTAAAAGTGATCACATTGAGATTAAATAACAATTTATAAAGCAAATAAGCAAAGATTCTGGAACCATCCTTCTACCAAAGATTAAACATAGAAATAACGACAAATTGTTAAAAATGCTCGCTTCTCTGAGAATATTATATAAAATAAAGTTCTAGTGTATGTTTAAACTGAGGGAATGGAATAGAAACCCATGCCTTATCTGGAACACAAAATATTTCATTGCCATCATCAGGAACTAGAATGGTGAAAATTCCAAATTGGAAACCCCATGACTTTCTTATTTATAAAAATTTAACCCCCTTAGGCTTTACGGTGAGAACACCAGTCTTGTGTATGTAAAGATTTGTCTGTAGAAGTTTCTCTCTCCTTATCTTTCTCCTTTATATTAGTGTTAATTCCAAATGAGCACAGTGCGTCTGGCACAGTTACCACCAAGTGCTACAAAGAACGAGGGTAAAATACAAAAGGTTGCTATTTAGGCACACCTTGGGCTTCTGTGGGGAGAGAAATGCAATAATCTGAAATGGCCCTGGGACACCCTGAGGCTTCGATGGTAGAACCATCTCCCACAAAAGGCCCACAGCTTAAGATGCCATCTAACCTGTAGCCTATTATAAGGGAACACAAGGTTATTAACGTCCTTGGTTTTAAGTTGATAGATTGCTTTTGTTGCTGTTGTTAAGAAAGGTGCTTAGGACATGGGAGTTTATGATGAGCTTCCTTTAATATGAAAGGATTATGCTCCTACAAGTTTTCAGTAAAACAAATGTTTAGAACTGTTTCCCTGGGTGAGCTTGTCCTGAGTCATTGCCACTTTCCTGTGCTGTTCATTTTATGAGCAATGACACAAGTAGACCACTGAGTAATGGTTGGAGGCTCCCACAGAAAATAAGGAGCCCCCATGGCACTACCGCCCCCTTTCACATTGTTTTTATAAAGATGATTCATAGTAAAAATCACCTGCATATTTGTTTACTTATTTAACCAGTGACTGTTACCTTAACTATTTATTAAACAATTTTCCTTAAATGTTTGTTCACTTATTTAATCAGCAACTATTTCCTTCAATATTTATCAAACAACTATTGTACTTAGGCTATTATACCCAGAAGGAGGAAATCAAAGTGTCTCTGTTCTCAAGGCTACCAGTGGGAGAAAACAAGAATAGCATTTACCAATAGAAGGTTAAGTAGAAGAAATAAGGATTCTAGAATTTCAGAGGCAAAAGAAGTCCCAGCAAGCTAAGAAGTCAGAAAAGGAGTGAGGACATTGTACAGCAGTGACAATTAACCCAGGCTTTGAAGACGGATAAGGTTTCAGTGGAGAGAAATGAGAGTCAAGGGCATTCCATCATAGAACTGCAAATATGGAGGACTAATGAGTGGCCAGTTGACCTGAAGCATAAATGAGTCTTGGGCACTAATGGGATATTGGGCTCTAAAGAAAAGGCTTTCTGTGGTCAATGGAGTCAATGAAATTGTGAGTAAGAAAGTGAGTTTGAGACTGCTAGAGCAGTGTTTTAGGAAAGTTAGTAAAGCCACCACGTATGTCCACCTGGCATATGAATAAGATGAAAAGCAGAGGAGAAAGCCTAGAGGTGGGGTAACCAGTAGAGAGGCTACCTTACAGCACTGAATTAGGAATGGAAAAGAGGAAACAAACCAGATGATGCAGAGGCAAAACTGGTAGAATTTAGTAATCACTTGGGCTCAGGGAAAGA
>NW_006773723.1:238388-265709 GCF_000442215.2 Lipotes vexillifer
GGAAAGAGGAAAAACAGAAGGAGAAAAGGAAAACAGTTCAAGTCAATTTACTTTTTAAGCCTGGGTGACTAGAATTACGTAAAATTAACAGAAAAGAGGTAGGGGAGAGAACTAGCTTGCAAGACAAATATTGTACTGAAAGACAGAGAATATAAACCCAGTTCACATTATCAAAAGTACACACTGTACTGAGACACAGAGGACCTGAGATCTGAAGGAGATCTCTGGATATCGGAGCTTCTTTCCCGGAAAGGCAGAACCCATGACACAGCATCCTTAATAGGGGCAGGGAGATATTGGTTACCTAAATATGTCCATGGATTTGGAGCTCAGTGTATCATCAGGCCAACCATTCCATCTTTGGATACTCTATTATAACATGTTTTCTTCTAGTCAATTAAATCCCACTTTTCTGTGATCTCTTGTTTGTTCGCCTTAGTTATGTTTAGAACATAACAGAACATTCTTCATTACCAGATATATTCTCTATCATTTCACAACAGTTATGTTCCTCTTTTCCCCCCAAAGTAACAGTTATCAGTTCCTTCATCTATTTCTCACGCACAGTTATTTACACATAACTTGCTGTTTTGATGATCCCTTTCCAGAAATTCTTCAGAATGTGCATTTCCCTCAGAAACACCAGATCTACAATTGAGAAAGTCCACAAGATATAGCTTATGTCTGTCTGACTGCAGAGTCCATGTTCTTAACCTATACCACAGACTTCCTTCTTGAATGGATGATTAAAGATTGAAAGCTTCTCCTTAGAAAAGGCCAAAATTATGGATATGAAAAGATACTACTTAAAGCACAGCACTTGACATAAAAGGGAATTTCCGTAAGCAATACTTTATGGCCAGTTCTGATTGCAGGGCCCTGAGTTTACATACAGAGTTCAAAAAAGCCACCTTTAGGGCTTCCCTGGTGGCGCAGTGGTTGGGAGTCCGCCTGCGGATGCAGGGGACACGGGTTCGTGCCCCGGTCTGGGAGGATCCCACATGCCGCGGAGCGGCTGGGCCCGTGAGCCACGGCCGCTGAGCCTGCGCGTCCGGAGCCTGTGCTCCGCAACGGGAGAGGCCACAGCAGTGAGAGGCCCGCGTACCGCAAAAAACAAACAAACAAAAAAAAAGCCCCCTTTAGAGGCCATCCACAGGTATCCTGATGTCAGAGAAACAACTCCTATCACTCAAGGTCAAGAAACGTCAGGTAGAGTCTTAGCTCTACCATTATTTAGAAGCGAAGCCTTTGAGTTTCAGTTTCTGTTTTTTCCAAAGTGAGGATAAACATACCCATATGCCGCAAAGTAAACTGAGTGTTCCACAATTTTAACAAGTTAATTGTGCAAATGAGGGAGCTGAGGCAGAGTCAGTATCTTACACTAGGCTCCCCAGATTAGACGGGTCTCTGGGCATCGTTAGAAACATGGGCTCTATGCTGGATCCGGCAGTGTGTCTCCTCCAGTCACACTGTTGTGAGAGTGAGAATGAAATTAATCCATGCCCACCCCTGTCCTCCCATTGCCAGTCACTAAGGTCTATTGCTTCCACCCCTCCCCCAATATCCTTCTCTAATAGCCCATTATAATTGCCTTCATTCACCACCTCAACTTCTCTTTGCTGGGCTCATTAGACCACTAAACAAATGGAGTACCTACCAGGTACCAGGCAGTGTTAGCTGGTGAAAATGTAAAGATGAATCAGATTTGATTCCAGTTTTCCAGGAGTTCACAGTCTTTTTGAACTTTGAAAGTTCATATACCCACCAAGTAACTATTATCAAAAGGCCAGACAATCCAAGTGTTGATGAAGATGTGGAGAAATTGGAACATTTATACACTGTTGGTGGGACTTAAAATGGCACAGACATGTTGAAAAATGATTAAACATAGAGCTACCACATGACCCAGCAAATTCTACTTCAAAGTGTGTACTCAAGAGAATTAAAGACATACGTCTACACAAAAACTTGTACATGAATGTTTATGGCAGAAGTACTCATAATAGCCAAAAGGTGGAAACAACCCAAATGCACATCAATGGATGAATGGATGAACAAAATGTGCCATATCCATACAATGGAATATTATTCAGCCATTAAAAGAAAGGAAGTACTGATACGTGCTACAATTTGGATGAATTTTGAGAACATTATACTAAGTGAAAGAAGTCAGTTACAAAAGTCCATATATTATATGATCCCATTCATATGAAAATCTAGAATAGGGAAATCAATACAGACAGAAAGTGGATTAGTGGTTGCTTGGGGCTGGGTAGGGACAGGGGTTGAAGAGACAGGAGGGGTTGATAATAGGAAGGGTTAATAGCTAAAGGATAAAGCTTCTTTTTAAGGTGATGAAAGTGTTCTAAAATTGATTGTGGTGATGGTTGCACATATCTATGAACATACTAAAAACTGGTGAAATTGTATGCTTTAAATCGGTGAATGTAAATTATATCTCAATTAAATTGTATGTAAATTATATCTCAATATAACTGTTTTTTAGAAAAGCAGAGTCAATAAGTGCTGTAAAGGATTTTAACTGCCACGATAACATGTAGAGTTCATCAAGGACAGCTAGGAAGGAATTCAACCTGGGGATCAGGAAAGACTTTACAGAAAAGTGATGCTACAGCCAAGACTTGAAATATGAGTGGGTGTTTGTTGGTCCCAACTATACTAAGAATCCTCTTCCAATACATTAGCTATGCTACTCCCACAATGACCTGTTCAAAAGTAAAATCTGATCATGCAAGAGAGGGGTGCACAGGGGTTTTCTAAGGCACTGCTAATGTTCTATTTCTTTCTGTAGACATAGAGTACATGAATGCTATGTTTCTGTATACAGTGATCATATACATTCATTGGAATAGATGATACTCTGCAAAATGAAAAACAAAACTCACTGTAAAATGAAAAAATGATACACTGCAGATGTAGTGTACCACTGCACTGTAGATGATACACTGCGAGATGAAAAAAAAAACAAAACTATCTGCCTAAAATCACTCGATAGCTACACATCATCAACATAATGGAGATTCAACTGCTCGGTACAACCCGGCTTTGTTCAGTATTACATCCTCAGCTATTGGCATGGTGCCTGCACGTAGTAAGCCTAGAGTTTTAGGTTATCTCAGAGCCTGGGACTCTCATGTGGGTGCAGGCAGTTTATTTGGGAGGTGATCCCAGGAAGCAAGAGTGAGGGAGGGGCACCCTGGGAGGGAAAGCCAAGAGAAGGATGGCTGCCATAGTAAGGTTGCCACTGCAGGCAATGGGGCTTTAGTTCCCATTGAATGGCTGTTTAATTTTTCAGGTTTTCCAGACAAGTGGAGCAGTATTTCTCAAGCTTTGTGGTCTCAAGACCCATCTACCCTCTTAAAAATTATTGAGAACCCCAAAGAGCTTTAATTTATGTCAATTTTGCCTATTGAAATCTACCATAGAAAAAGTTGAAACTGGAGTATATTAAAAATATATCATAAAAACACTACATAGCATAACAACATATTTAGCATAAATGACATTTTGATGAAAAATAGCTATATGGAGTGACAAATTTGGCATTGTTCTATATTTTTGCAAATGTCTTTCATGTCTGGCTTCATAGAAGACAGCTGGATTCTCCTATCTGCTTTGGCACATCCATCTGTTGAGATGTTGCTTGGGTTGAAGTGTATGAAGAAAATTCAGCCTCACACAGATGTGTAGTTGGAAAACGAAGGTGTATTTTAATAGCATTTTTAGGTGATTTGAATATTCTTTGAAACTATACCAAAACTCGTTGAAAGGCAGTTGTTTTTTAACATCTTTATTGGAGTATAATTGCTTTACAGTGTTGTGTTACTTTCTGCTGTATAAAAAGTGAATCAGCTATATGCATACGTATATCTCCCTACCTCCTCCCTCTTGCGTCTCCCTCCCACCCTCCCTATCCCACCCCTCTAGGTGGTCACAAAGCACCAAGCTGATCTCCCTGTGCTATGCGGCTGCTTCCCACTAGCTATCTGTTTTACATTTGGTAGTGTATATATATGTCCATGCCGCTCTCTCACTTCATCCCAGCTTGCCCTTCCCCCTCCCCGTGTCCTCAAGTCCATTCTCTATGCCTGTGTCTTTATCCCTGTCCAAAGGCAGTTTCTTAAAGATTGGCTGCAGTGTGGGATCAGAAACCACTTTTACCATCATGCTTTGGTCATTTGGAAAGTATTGCTTCACTGAGTTATGCAAATTTTCCAAATGTTCACAGATTTTATTATGCAATATCAAAAATCACCGCCTATCTCATTCGAAAATTCTGCAAGTACTAAGAAGTTGTCACACCCACAGTGGTGAATTCAAGTTTTCAACAATTGTAATTTTCATCTGAAAGTTCAAATTTTACCACCGGCAATAAATACTGTGAGTCATTTTCCTTCAAGTCATAGATTTTATTTCGTTCAGTTTTTTAAGAAACTGCCTGCCAGATGTCCGAGTCTGTATAACCATCGTTTGTCAGTTATTCTTTTAAGTAAAAATGGTGTTCCATGTACTCAAAAGTTTTGGTTTAATAAAATGAATACTTTTTACTGCTTCTTTAAGGGCATTTTTAAGTAAAACCGATATTTTCTTTTTTTTTTACTGACAGTGTGTGAGCTTAAAGAACACACAATGGCAAATAAGTACAGTTAGATACCACTCTTTTGATTCACAGAGTTATGCCCGCTATTGTTTTTGCGCCATTAGTGCAAATGTCAACCCAGTAAAAAAGGTCCCATGATATCCTGGCATTATTACGACAGTTGTTTTGGCCTCAGGGAACCCCAGAGTCTCAGGGGCCTCCAGAGATGCACAAGCCATGCTTTAGGAACTGCTAAAGTAGAGTTCTAGTATGCCATAAATCATCTGCATCCTTGAAAAGAATTTCAAGAGTTCATTAAATTAGACATGCTCAAATAGGATCAAAAGCGTGATCTAACACCACATAATTACCAAGCCCACCCTAGTAAGGCCTTTTCATCGGTTCTGGCCCATTTTGCTGCACCCCAGACCTGTCAGTTAAGAGCTCTGCTTATTATCTAATGTCTGCAGTGTCCAGCAAGAGGGAGCCAAAACAACAAATGAAAACAATCAGGAAAGAGAAGCAAAAGGTCTTTTGTCATACGAAACACACAGCTTCATTGTCGGTGGGTTCAAGGACCATTGGCTGGCAGTCAAGTTCTTAAACAGCTCAGCCACTTTTAGACATCCTCAGAGAAACTAAAGAAAGGGGACTTCACCCAGGTGTGAGCTCTAATCCATTCCCATGGACCAGATTGCAATGCAGGCAGTAGGAAGGAGAATGATTCTAGGGGAGGGTAAGGTCAAAGGCCAGATTTGAACTTTCTCCTTCTAATGCTTTCCTTGGAGTGTTCTGTGTTTTAAAGAAGAAAGGTCATTCCTTTTAGCAAGGATGGAAAGACAGGAAAACATTTGATAGCGATTCAAATGCAAAATACCCAAGGACTGCAGTTGACCAGTGCCTGGGCTGATTTTCAAGACTGAATAGGTCATATGCTTGGGAAAGCCATCTGCTGTGTGCCCTAATTTTCCTTCTGACTCATCTCTTACTGGACCATGACTGAACTGAAAGCTTCATCACTAAGGCGAGTGCTAATAATATTCAGACCTGACATATGAATAGTGCCCCACAGTTTACAAATATTATCCTAACATTTGTTAACCAGCAAGCTGTACTGGGCATGTGTATATTTATTAGTTCATTTAGTAATCGTAATATTTAACTGTATTGAGCATTAACTAGGTTAGGTTTTGTGCTAAGCATTTTATACACACACACACACACACACACACACGTATATATAATCTTGTTTAAATATTCCCAACAACCTTACAGGTAGGGCTATTAGTATTTCCACTTAATGATAAGAAATCTGGTCTCAGGGAATTTAAGTAACTTACTCAACATGATGCAATTAGAAAAGGGTCCTCCTGGTTGAAGCTGAGGCTCTTCACCACTAGACTCTTCTAGGGAGAACGTGCCCCCAGAGAGCAGATTACATTTGAAATGTGCAAGCCTTTGAGAGAAAAGGAAATATATATTAAGCCACAAGCAAAGGCATTTTTTTTTTCTTCATCAGCAATTTTGTTTGGTGGTTACTGCACTAAAAACTAGGAAAAAGCATGCTTCCTCTTATCAGGCTTGGTGACAAGTTAGGTACCTGGGAGGGGCCCCTGACACCAGGTCTCACTGCTGACATGCAAATGCTGTCTCTGAAAACTACATGGTATGAGGATAATGGGTTTTTGGTCTCAGAGACTTTGTCGATGTAAAGCCAGACCCCTGGGTTTGTCATCCACTCCTTGTTGACAGTAGTACTTGCTGCTCCCGGGATGGCCATGGATCTTGGGTCACTAGAGTCACTCACAGATCTTCCCTTGGAGGTAATCGGGGTCCCTGAGGAGGGCATGGTCAGGTTTTTCAGGCCACAGAGAGCCACTTCACCTGGTAGAGCATGAGTGCTGGAATGTCCAGTTGGCTCAGTTAGTCACAGGGCTGTGCTCATGAGCTGACGGCAGGTTTCAATCCCTGTAGGAGCCAACTGGCTTTACACAGAGAAAAGTCTGTGCCGCCGACTTCATGCTCCCTTCATCAGAGCCTTTCCTGCAGGACAGGCAGTCTTTCCTGGGCACTGGGAGCAGATCAAGGAGAAATGAAGGTAGAGGGATCTCTGTGGAGTTGAAGGTCCGGAGTGGCTTGAGGTCTTCACTGATTTATTCAGACATTTATTATAGCTTAATTAACATTTGTTCAATAAATGAATAATTTTACTCTGTTTTCTCCTAAGGATCTTTATGGCCATGATCTCTGTTCCTGATGAGAAGAGGAAAGGGAAGAGCCTCAGAATTAAAAAGTGTCAGTTTCTTCTTAGACCTTAGACATGCCAGAAGGTAGAACAGGATCCATTTTAATGGAGTTAGCAATCAAAAGGTCAAAAAATTCTGAGATTTCTGACTCAGACTTCATATATTTTCACTCTGGGATTTCTTTGTTTTGTTGAGTTATCAGTAGATAAATTCTTCTAAACGACAGGGAAGTGCTTGATAGCAATTCAAATGAAAGATAATGTAGGGTTTGGGGTAACAAATTCAATTAAGCTCACCATGTGATGTAACTACTAACATTCCCAGGCTGCATCCAAAGAAATGTACTATCCAAATTACAGATTACAGAAAAAAAGTAGCCTCCTTATTCTTTGTGCTGGTCACCAAAAATGGCTGGCATTTACCCTGACTCTGCCTTTTATTAACTATGTGTGCTTAGGCAAGTTACCTCATTTCGTTCAACGTTACTTTCATTATCTTTAAAATGAGGATTCATGACAATAGCTAAAAGGAAGGTTGTGATAATTAAATAAATAGTACAAGGTACAATATTAACCTGGCATGTAGCCGATCATAAGAGTAATAATGGCAGCTCTTATGGACATTGTTTTGCTGCAGATAACACCGAAGCTGCCTTGTACGCTCTGGTTCTTAATACATAAGTTAAGGCCCTTTGGTTGCAAAGAACAAAATAAAATCTGCCTCACATACACATACACATTCGATTTTGATTCGAAGTATACGGAGCCCTTAAAAACCTGATGGGAAAACTGGAGAGTCAGACACAGCAAATGAGAAGTAACAAGTAGCCTTGTGGGTCCAAGAAGCAGGAGTGGTTTACACTGTCATGTCCAGACCCTTCACCATTTTCAGTCTTCTGGTCACCTGGTCAAGACCCATATTCCAGCTTGGATCACATTCCCAGTGTAGATCTCTCAGGGGAAAAGTAATTCCCCCCCCAAAAAATCTCATACCATTCTTAAAGAAGGCTGACTAGCTAACAAAGGCCTAATACTTCTAATGAGATAGTTCTCTTTGAACATTTAAATAGAATAATTTGGATGATAACTGGCATTTACTGGTATGAGGAATTGATTGAAACTGCACTCAAGTCCCATTTGTGATGCAGGTTTGCTGTGGATTTCAGGAGCCCAAGGAATCTGAGGCAGGTAATTAC
This sequence comes from Lipotes vexillifer, assembly GCF_000442215.2. Taxonomy (NCBI): domain Eukaryota; kingdom Metazoa; phylum Chordata; class Mammalia; order Artiodactyla; family Lipotidae; genus Lipotes; species Lipotes vexillifer. The sequence continues at coordinate 246,430 of NW_006773723.1, forward strand.
TAGAAAGTGGCCACTAGATGGCAGTCACAAGGGTTAGGCATCATTTTAAAAGAAGTCACAGCAAAATCTCTGAAAATTTTCAGCCCTTTCACATGTTATCCAATTAGCTGCACACAACAGTTTTGTGATCCTGAAACTATTCCCCCAAGAGTTTCTATTTGAGAAAACTGATCTTCAGAGAAATTCACTGACTTGCCCTGTGCCCAGAGTTTAAAAATGGGTTTAGTCTACTAAATCTGTGCCTTTTCTACTAAACTTACTAAATTCTTTATACTTAAAGGGTTTCAAGGACTCTAAAGTTTCCGAGCTTAGAAATTTGGAGAGAACTTTAGAATCATCTGTCTAATGACTGACCCAAAGGAGCTGATTTAGTGAGAGCTGGTGCTGTACGTGTGAATCTTGCAAAAAGCTCCAGCAGAACGGGTCTTCTTCATCCTTTCCCCAGCCCCAGGCACTTCCGCTCCTCACAGTAGAGGTAACCATCGATGTTGTATTTTTTCATTAGTGACAAATAAAGATTTCAACTGGATTATTTAAGTAGCGGTAAATATTGCGCAAGGGTTTGCTTGTTTGTTTTTTTCCTTTTAAGAAATACGTCCTTTGGGGGATTTCCCTGGTGGCACCGTGGTTGAGAATCTGCCTGTCAATGCAGGGGACATGGGTTCGATTCCCTGATCCGGGAAGATCCCACATGCCGCGGAGCAACTAAGCCGTTGAGACACAACTACTGAGCCTGCGCTCTAGAGCCCACGAGCCACAGCTACTGAACCCGTGTGCCACAACTACTGAAGCCCAAGCACCTAGAACCCGTGCTCCGCAACGAGAAGCCACCACAATGAGAAGCCCGCGCATTGCAACAAAGAGTAGCCCCCGCTCGACGCAACTAGAGAAAGCCCGCGTGCAGCAACGAAGACCCAATGCAGCCAGAAAGGAAGGAAGGAAGGAAGGAAGAAAGATGTCCTTTCGATCTATACGTCTTGGTTACATGACCTATATTTTTTGCTCACTGGTAGTAGAATTTATGTTAACCTTTAAGAGATTTTTTTTCCTCCAAAGGGAATTTTTTACATTTCTAATAAGAGGATCAAGAACTGTCAAAAAAAAGAAAAAAAAATCCTCGTTTTCCAGGTGAGGAAACAGCACCCCAGAGAATTTACGTAACTGATTCAAAGTCACACAGTTGATTCATAGCCAGGGCTGGACTAAACCCTGAGTCCTGCCCAGACAGGGGTCCTTTTTCGAATACTTTCTTAAGAAACTTCACCAGTAGGATAATACCTGTAGAACTGAACCAGAAAGTCTTTAGTAAATCTTTGTCTGCTGAACACACGTATACAATTTGGCTAAAAGATTCCCATCCTAAGGATGACCGTGACAAACAAACCAGAGCCCACCTGTGTTGGAGAATCACATTTGGCTTTGCACTTCACCTCTTTCGGCTGTAGGACAGCTTCTGTAATGAAGTGTGTGTTTTGTGACTCGCCTGCTAGATGTTATGCTCCCAAGTAGTGAATTAGGTAGTATATTGTATAAGATAGCCCAGATAAATAAAAGGAACATCTATGCTGTCAAAGAGGAACGAAAACCTACACCAACCACAGAAGATCTATGGTCACCCCAGGAGCGATGGGCAATATTGTCACCATTCATTATGGAAATAGCCTTGAGCCAATGGCCAGCTCAGAGGATATTGTTCCCAGTGACAAAGAGCCCCACTCCTGCTGTTCTCTCTACCCCCTCCACTCCTGTCCAACACATACAAACCCTGAGAATTACAACCCGTTCACCTTGGTCAATTTTTTCAGTTCCGTGTATAATGAAACCTTTCAACATCCCTGAGTGTCATTCTCCTATGTGTGCTTGTTCTGCATTGAAAACATTCCTTCTAAGCTCATAACACTGTACCTTTAACCTTTAATCAAATATAACATTCAGCTAATCATCTGGAAAGCTTTTGTGCTTGTGTAGTAAAAGGCAACATGATGTAGCAGAAAGAGCTCATCAGGTAGACAACGTCGCTGTGAGAACTACCTTGACTACTAATCAGTAGAAAGCCTTTTGTTTGATTTGGCTGTTTTCATGGGTATGTGTGTTAGGTCCCCTAATTTTTCTGAGGTTCAATGTGCTTATTCATAAAAGTTGCGTAAATGACATCTGCCCCACATGGTATTGGTTGGGATTATTTGTTTGCCAGTAATAGAAACCATCTTAAGCTATAATAACCAAAAATTGATTGTTTATTAAGGAAAAAAGGGATGCATTTCAACCCAGGAAATAAGCAAGACCTCGGGGAGGAGCTAAAACCAGAAACTGGAATTAAAAAGTGTTTCCTCGTCTCCGTCTCTTGTCTCTGCGTCTTCTTCAATCTTCTCTACCTCCTGGCAAACCAGCCGTCTCTGCCTCTCTGTCCATACAGCAGACGGCAGTGCAGAAGAGTGGCTAAAAGGTGACCAGCTACGTGGCTGAAGGCATGTTGCAAAGCTCTCTGAGAGTTGTTTGCACGTGGGAGAATGGGTCTATTAATAGTTGTCTCTCTCCTTTAAAGATTAAATAAACTAATGTATATAAAGTACTTAGTAGAGCCCCAACATGCAGTAAGCATTGAACAAATATAGCTATTACTGCTACAGGTCCACAAGCTCTTATCCTCAGTATTCAATCCAAAAAGCTCTGAAAATCAAAAGCCTTTGTAAGTTTTTAGCAAAAGTATTTGGTGTCAAAACATAACCTGAACTGAGTTGATGCAATCAGAGTCTTAATTACAGTTAGTGGGGATATGTATACGATTTGCTACAGAAATAGTAGTGTGTTTGGTTATGGTGTGTTGCTCAGAAACCACTGAGGATACTAGGAAATGCATGGCATATGCACCAAATCTTCCTAAAATTAAAAAATTCTGAACTCTGAGATAGAGTTTTTGGATAAGTGATTGGGGGCTTATTTTACTACTACTAAAATTGTTTAATTATGGCCTGAGCCTTTGCATGGTAATGCCTGTGAGATGTTAGAGTTAATATTTGAACCTCATTAGAAGAGCAAACTTTCTCACTGAATCTCATTCTTAAAATGATTCTAAGTGTTTCTTCTTGGCAACTGAAAGTCATTTTATTTCTTTACCAATAGCTACTAAAGCGGTGCAGCTATCGCCAGGTATTAGTCAACGTGGGCTGCCATAACAAAATACCACAGACTGAGTGTCTTAGCCAACAGAAATCTATTTTCTCATAGTTCTAGAAGCTACAAGTCTGAGATCAGGGTGCCAGCATGGTCGGCTTCTGTGAGGACTCTTCCTGGCTTGCAGAGGGGCCGCCTTCCTGCTGTGTGCTCAGGTGACCTCTTTGTGTCCATGCGGTAGGAAAGAGAGAGAAAGCTCTCTGGTGTCTCTTCTTATAAGGACACTAATCCCATCGTGAGGGCCCACCCTCATGGCCTCATCTAACCCTAATTATCTCCCAAAGGCCCCGTCTCCAAATACTATCACACTGCATGTTAGGGCTTCAACATAGGAATTTAGAGGGGACACAAACATTCAGTCCATAACAGCCAGTTATCCAAATAGCTCAAAAACAAGGTACAGGATATTTATTCATTCACTGATTCACTCATTCATTTATTCAGTAAGCTTTTCATTAAAGCACCTCCTATGTCTACACATTTGTACTTGTACAAAGTTGAGGGAAGCAGATATGGTCACTTCTACCACATTCTGGTGACATCCTGTTTGCTTCCTCTTTCTCCAAGTCACTAGCAAGTGCACGGAGAAAAGAAGTTGCAAAGAGTAAGTGTCAGTGTGTGGCTCCCTCCAGGGATCTCTCTCCTGACATTTGGGCAGTGGACTCTCAAGTTTTAGCGGCTATACTTCAGCAACGATGGGAGGACCTGCAGGATGATGCCTTACATGCCTGCCATCTGACTCACCCCTGAAAATGTGGTCTCCAAGGCCAGCTCTCTGGTGAAAGGAACCACGCAGGATGAATCGTGGCCTGATTGTGTCTGTTTGCTGCAATGTGATGTCCTTAGCCTCCCAAGGGCTCCGCCCCAAAGCCTTCGCTACACAGCCAACTCCATTTGGCAAGCGATGCCTCTAACAAAACAATGAGCTTGGCCCCATTAATGTGCTTGCCTCAAGGCCTGGAGTGTCCCCACTTGCGCTCTGTGGTTTGCCAGGGCTTAAGTCCGTTCAAGGCAGCAGATGCAGTGGAGACCTGAACTTCCCTGTCATAAGTGAACACTGCCCCAGAGGGCTCAACGGTGAACTTGGACAATCCTTTTTCCTTTACTAGATATTATATTCTCTATCTAGAAAGTGAGGAGCTTGGCTCAGAAGACAGTGATTTCAAACTTTGCAGTAGCAGCAGAATCACTTATACCAAAGAAAGCTTATATAGGAGCCCCATATGCTTCGTGCTCCAGTAATAATTATTACTTGCAGTTCCCTAAACACTGTCATGCCTTGTACTTTGGCACATGCTATTTTCTTGGCAAGGAATGTCCCTGCTTACCATCCTTCAAACCTAACTCAGCAAATCATCTGCTCTTCGAAGGCTTGACTACCCGCCGTACCCTTCCCCAAAGTGTTAATCACTCGTTTGCTCATTAATTCATTGAGAGATTTACATTTAACTTCTACCATGTTGCATCAGGTACTGTGCTAGAACACACAGCTGAACGGCAGCCTAACCTTAAAATCTTTAAAGCCTAGCATTTAAAGATTCACCATCCACTAGGGGGGATGTGTCAGTCAGGGTCCTGGTTAGAAACAGGTGGTCCAAATGGAAAACTTGAGGACTGTCTAAAGAAGGGTCTACCCACAAAGGTGTGGGAAAGGGAAGATGGAGCCCAGGAGGGGAGCCTGAGAAATGCAGAGGAAGGTAGTGGAACCTGGGAAGAACCACTGCAGCTGTAGGAGGAGGTCTTGCTGCAGGAGCTGTGGCCAGGGGGCCTGACAGGGGAGAAGCTGGGAAATGAATACGTGGCCGGGTGGGATACTGTGATTTATAATAAGAAATATATATTTGATCTCTGTCCCCATTTCTGTCACAGAACCCCTAAAGCCCTTGGAATTTCCTAAGGAACGAGAGTATAAAGTTGACTTTTGTTATGCTAATAAGTGGATTTGGCCACCACCTAAGGATGAGGCTGGTTGTCAGTGGAGCCAGCCCTGTGATTAGAGGGTTTGGACTTTCAGTCCCAGCCTTGCCCCCCACGCCCCGTCCCCCGTCACTGCCTGGGAGGGGGAGGGGCTGGAGATTGAGTTCAATTACCAGTGGCCAATGATTTAATCAATTGTGCTTATGTAATGAAGCCTCCATAAAAACCCAAAAGGACATGGTTCGGGGAGCTTCCGGGTTGGGGAACACATAGGGATTTGGGGAGAGCGGTGCCCTCTGAGAGGGCACAGAAGTTCTGTACTCTTCCCACGTACCTTGCCCTACGCATCCCTCCATCTGGATGTTCCTGAATTACATCCTTTTATAATAAACTGGTCATCTGGTAAGTAAAATGATTCTCTGAGTTCTGTGAGCAAACTAATCAAATTCTGGGCGGGATGTCATTGAACCCTCCAATCTGTAGCTAGTCGGTCAGAAGCACAGGTTACAACCCTGGCTTGCGATTGGCATCTGAAGTGTGGCTGGGGGAGCAGCTTCGTGGGACTGAGCCCCTAACCCGTGGGGTCTGATGCTTTCCCCACGTAGATAGCATCAGAACGGAGCTGAATGGAGGACACCCAGCTGGTGTTTGAGAATTGCTTGTCGGTATGTGAAAACCAGCCCCCAATGCATGTTGGAATTATAGGTCCAGAACTCATGTTACCCTCACTCTCCCCGAACCTCCAAGAATCTGACAGAGCCTCCTACTGGCCAAACCCTAGCAGGATGCAACATAGGCATGGGGGCTGCCATACACGTCAGCTCCCAGAGACCTGGGGAATTTATTTTACAAATGAGGAAACGGAGATAACGAGACGTTAAGCACTTGGCGAAGATGACCCTGCTGGTAAGTCTTAGAGGTAGAATATGAGCCCGAGCAGCTTCAGACAAGTGGCCACCATCTTCCACTTGAAGCTGTGCTCTCTCTAGAATAGAATAAATGTACAATGACTGTACAAAGAAGGTGATCAGCTCTACCTGAGTGGGCCCCAAGGACATGTAGAACTTTGCCAGACATATTAAAGATAGGGTTGGGGAGGCAGAAGGAAGTGGGTTCATAGCCAGGAGAACAGTATGTGCAAGAACATCTATGTCCAACAACACTGGTGGAGCTGAAAGAGGATCATTTTGATCAAGTGTACAGAGGAACGTGGATGTACGTGGGACATGAACTTGAAGAAGATGACTGTAGGTCAGATCACGGAGGGTCTTGGACGATAATCAAGGTGGTTTGGACTTGATCCTGTAGACAGAGGGAAGATCTTGAAGATGCCTAAGCAGTGAAATGACATACACAAATCTGCCTTTTAGAAACATCTCTCTAGTGGCAGCGTGGTGAATAAGGAGAGAAAATTAGAGGCAGGTGAGACAGAGGGCAGGGGCCAGTCAGGAGACTATTAGAGCAGCCCTGGAAAAGGATGTCCAGGATGTCACTCTAGGCAGTAGCAGGAGGGAAGGCGGGAAGGCAGAGGGAATTAGGAGGGAGAGACATCGGGGCTTAGAAGTCAGGACCATGTGGGAGTTGAGAGGGAGGGAGAGGAACCCAGGACAATTCCCATGTTTCTGACTTGCAGAGTCTCCATGCCACCTAGATGCCTTTACTTCTCTTTTACCTCGGGTTCAATTATTTTCACAGGGCATTTATTGAGTGCCTTCCCCGAGCCAAAATCTATGTTGATGCTGTGGATAGAAAGATGAGTTAGACAGAAGGTTTTCCCTAGTCAAGGATACAGACACATATGTAGACAATTTCAACACAAATGTAATAAATGTTATCATAAAGATATGCGCAAGAATCACTTTCTTAGTGTAATTATTTATTTATACTCTCTGCTGCATTTCCTCTTCATCTTTATGTCCTCAGGGTCAGGGACACGGCCATGGCCTCTCACGTCACAGGGATGAATTAAGCACTGACTTTGGTTGGGTCCTTTGACCAGTTCTGTTATGATCAGCACTGGTTCCCCAGGAGTTCACAGGGCTCATACCTACCAGAGAATGAATAGGATACCTTAACCCCAAGACTGCATGTAGCCTTGGCCTGTCACAGTTCATTTGTTCATGTCTATAAAAATGCCCAGTGACACACAGCAAAGAAAGCAGGAGTAGACCCTACTCGACTTGGGAAGTCCTCCCTGCTTTTAGAATATTGTTTTCAGGATACTGTTGGTCCTCTGCATCCACAGATGCAGAACCTGCCAATATGGGTGCTGGCTGTACTGTGCCATGTTATATAAGGGACTTGAGCATCCTTGAATTGTTATATCTACGTGGATCCAATCCCCGGCGGATGGGAATAAGTTTCCAGGGTCTTTTCAGAGAGCAAGCTCCACCCACGCAGAGGCAGCGCCTTCCTTCTGCCCTCACCCCCCAAAAACACATGGTAAATCTCGATTTGGTGGAAACTTTATTCAAATCTTCATGCAGTTTCCTCTTCCCTCTCTAGCCTAGCCCAAACTAATGGAGTCCGATTTTGCTTTATAAATGTTTCTCATTATTAGCTTCATAATACATACTTAGTTCTAGTAATTTCTGCAGATCTTTATTTGAGAGGAAAAACATTCGTGCTATTTAGAGTCTCCCTCTTCCCCACCAAGCATCATCTAGTTTTAGTTATTGTAGAAAAGTTTGCTTTGGTTAGCCCAAAACCAAGTTGTCCAAACTCTGACGTAACGTTCAAGCACCAAACTCTGGTTTACGCAATTCACAGAAACACAAGGTGTTTCCTGTCTTCCTCAATAGATGAAATGGAATTCAGTGGTTCATTCTCACTTTTGACTGTTAGATTCAATAAAGAGAGTCTGGTTCTTAAGTCCTCGACTGAGACAGCTTTGGAAATAGGCAAATATGCAATCATATAAGTTAAGTCATTGTTCGAGTTACTAAAGCTACATAACTCGTTGTTGAAAATTTGGCTGTTTACAAGAACCATATGTTTTTATACTCACAAATTCTGTAGGTCAGGAATTAGGATAGGGAACAGTGAAGATAGTTTGGGGGGCAGGAGGGAAGACTCAAAGGCTGGGGCTGACCCGATGTCCGGGAGCTGAGATTATCTGAAGGCGAGTTCACTTACGCATCTGGTGCTGAGCTGGGATGACTCTGAAAACCAAGGCTGCTGACCAAAGTGCCTCTCTGGCCTCACCATGTAGCTTAACTTCCGTATAGCATGGCGCCTTAGGGTAAGTGGACATCCTACATGGAAGTGGTCCAGCAGACAAGGCAGAAAAGGCATGGCCTATTACAACATTGCCTGGGAAGTCACATACTGTCTCTTCCACTGTACTCTGTTGGTAGAAACAGTCAAATCCCTGCCCAGATTCAAGAGCAGGAGAATTAGATTTCACATCTTGATGGGAAGAGGCGAGGTTATATTGAAGAAAAGTTCTATGGTAGGAGAAAACTTTGGAAATTGCAACCTGACACAGCTATTATACTTTTATATAACTGAAATAAAACTTTCTGCACCACTGTAATTTTTTTAACACTAAAAGTTATGATGTTCAAATTTTCAGAATCCTTGTGCAGCTGAGGCACTGGGCTTCTGGAGAGGACAGTGTGCTTTCTAATTTTCTTGGAAAAAAGTGGTATACTAATAGTAAATAGTTCCAGATATCTGCAAATGCCGCTTTGGGGCAGAAATCAAGGATGGAAAATGTATCCTTTCAGAATTGGTAGAGCTCCTGCCTCAAGAAGTCTGATCTATCCCAGCACTGTTGTAAAGGCCTTATTTTTAAAATACGTGCTGATGCGTTTTACTGCTTTAGTAATTTGATATTTTTGTTTGTTTGCTTGTTTGTTTTGTAGCCATTCCAACATGCTGCCTCATGGGAATAGAGTGCAAATGCCACCCAAGTAAGGACACAACAGAGGAGCAGTTCCTGTCCTACAGGAAGATGGAAACCCTTCCGGTGACATGGAGGAATAACAGAGAGGAAGCAGAGGGCAATGATTGGTCAGCTGCAGGGCCCCCCAGCCTTGGGGCTGAATCTGCAGGGATGTGTTGTTAGAAATAAGCAGAGTGTTTGGGGGAAGTCCAGAGAAGAGAGGCTTTCCCTTACATTACAGAAGCCCAGGAAATGTCAAGCCTCCTGGAGGATTCCTAAATTCAGAGGAAGATGGTGCCACATGGGAGGCAGTTGAGAATGACTGAGGATGGCGTCCACCCAGGAGAGTCCACCCAGGAGAGCCCGCGTCCACCCAGGAGAGCCCGCGCGGGGCGCCCACAGCCTCATTCACACCCACAGTTCATAGACCCGCTATTTCCAGGACCGCCATGGGGGATGCGAAAATGCTAAGAGACTCCAGGGCCTGGGGAAGACCTGGGATGGCACTTGGAGACCACAGATGACAGGAACTCCAGGCTTCAGCCACAGCCGGGTCCACGATGTCCAAAGGGGTGACCTCTCAGTGACCCAGCATAGGCTACCCAGTAAGCACCAGGGAATCGTTTGCAGAGACGTCACAAGTAGGCATCAGACAGAGCAAAATGAGACTTGACTACGTACGATCCCTCACAACGACCTCCACCATCCCCACTTTCAAATCATCTGTCTCCTCGAGAGAAAGACGGGCGAAGGGCTGGGGGTGGGGGGGCAGGGAGGCCAGAACTGACTGCACTCAACTTCTGCTATGGTCTGAAGGCTGGTGTCCCCCTAAAATTCACATGTGGAGACCTAACACCCAAGACGAGGGATTAGGAGGCGGGGCCTTTGGGAGATGATTACAGCGTGAGGGCAGAACCCTCATGCATGGAATCAGTGCCCTAATAAAAGTAGCCTGAGATAGCTCCCTACTTCCTGCAGCACGTGAGAGCGCAGTGAACCGGGAAGACAGCTCTCACCAGAAGGCATCCGTGCGGGTGCCTGGATCCTGGACTTCCCACAGTGAGCGGTAAATATATGTTGTTTATAAATTATCCAGTCTGTGGTAGTTTGTTTCAGCAGACCAAACAAAGTAGGATAACTTCCCTGAATAGATATTAATCCAGGGCAGACTGAGTATATCTTAAAGACACTGTTTATACCAAAAGGTGTTGAAATAGTTTGAAAGGACAAATGTAATTTCTTTATCCCTCCACCAAGCAGAAGCTAGGATGGAGCAAGAGAGGGGAGGCAAGCACAGGGTGAGCTCAGCTTTAAAACAGACAGCATTCCTTGTTATGTACTCTGGGTTGTAGTGGTTACTTGTGATCATGCTGCGAGTAGTACGTGTTAATGATCTGTTCGTATAACCCTTTCCCACCTAGACTGTGAGCTCACTGAGGGCAGGACTCTTCCTCGTGCATCTTTCTTCTTCCTCCAGTCCTGGCACAAAGGAGATGCTCTACAATTTCCTACTGAAAGAATAAAAGACCCCATGGAGATACCAATCTGCAGAGAGGACCTCGGGTGTAGGTCACTCACGGTGTGTGTAACTAGTGGGTAAATAGGCCAGGTTTAGGTAAACAGCAAAAGCCGCAAAGTTTGAAAACTCATTTTCCAGTCGTCTTCCCGGCTGGCTGTGTGACTTCACCCTGAGTTATGCAACAGTTATATAATGGAGATCCCCAGCAGAGCTCTGCACTTGAAGCTAATTCTGTTTTGTTCAAATGAAACCCAGATTCCAGGTACATAATGACGGCACCCCAGGGCTATTATCAGTGTATATTGTGGCTCTGGTGTTGATAATGAGCATGTTCAAGGACATTCCATTCCTCTCTCTGTTTTAATCTCAACAGCACTCTGGTTACAAAGCAGTGAGCCTGGCCTTATCTCTTCCTCTTCCGTCTGCTTTGGTTCTTTTCAGCAGACTCTTGGGTCAAGGGTGAGATTCCATTCCTGGCTCTCGGCTGTAAGTCACCTGGAACGAATCCTTCTTTGCTTTTCCTGTCCTCAATTGTGCTTTCAAAAAAGTCAGGCTTTGGGACTACTCCATGTTCTGTCCTAGAAAATTTCTTTTCACTCAAGTCTGTAAAAGGAATGTTCCAAACGTGATAACTATATTCCTTTTGGTCACACCCCACCCAGCCATATGTTGTTGTTTTTTCAGCACACTTAGATTTTTTTGCAGGATGGCAATATGTTGTTTTTTTGGGTTGCCGCTTGTTTTGGAGTGCTTTTTTTTAGTCCTGTGGTCATGAGAAACACGCCACAGTTCTGGGATCAGCCCCCTTGACCAGAACCCACAATTCTTGGGAGTTGGCTAATGTCTGACTAAGGAGTGTGAAGGCGGGGAAGGTATGTCTTTTTCTTGTCCTGGTAGGTCTCCAGATATGGAAAAATGGAAGGCAACCATCATTTTGATTCCTAAAAGTACAAATGGTCTCCAACTCCGCCCACTCCCAAGACACCGATGAAGTATTTCTGTGTTTTTGTTATGTGTCTGAGTTCATGTTCGTGCACTCATATGTCTGTATTTGTAGAGAGAAGCTTTCTTTCTTGTTTCACTATTTCAATTATTTTTTCTGTGTTATTTCTGTTCTTAAGTATGCCCTAAAGTAGGGCTTATATTTTTCTCCTCCGTGCCTCTTACTTCTAGCTACCTGGAGAAATCATAATAGTAGCACCACTTATTGAAACATTAGCTCTGCATGATCTCCAAATCTCACACCCCTTGTGAGAAAGGAGGGCTCAGAGATCAATCACTTGCCCAGCCACAGCGCCACCAAGTGGCAGAACAGGGAAAACACAGGTCTCGCCAACTCCGGGTGTGGCATTCTGTTTAACTACTGGACTGTCTCTTTCTCTCCATCCCCTGCCCTTAGCTCTGCCCAGGGAAACTAAATATCTCATTTAGCAGCAGCTCACAATAAAGCCTATCCTGAACCCCATCCACATGTGACCTCTGCCCTTTGAACCTTGGTTCAGGAATATCGTCCATTTCTAATCAGACGGCCACTTGGGATATTTACATTTTCGTGTTGCCGACGAGGAATGTGGCCTGTCATATCAGAAACAAATGATGTTGCGAACATCAAGCCTTCAGCCACTGCAGCGCCCTGACTGTCCACCCTGAGGGGATTCAGGATGGAGAAAAGCAGGGTACTGGCCCTAGGTAGTTAAGGTGCATATCAAAGGAATGATTTCAATGAGCCCAGGCTCTTGCATCTTCCCATACAAAGAAAAGTGCTCAATTCATTAACTTGAGAAGTCTGGTTTTCTTTAATTAACAGTCATATTTTGATGTTCTGACTACCTGGGTTTTATTTTTGTTTTTTGCAAAAACTCCTGTATAGCCTTGCGGCTCCCTTAGCTCTGCAGAGCACTCCCTCAGAGCCGTCTGAGGGGCTGCCTCCCAGGCTTAAGTCCTCGGCAAGTCCACCAAATACAACATGATTCTCAACTTTTAGGTTGTGGATTTTTTTTCAGTCGACAGTCTTAATTTCCATCACTTATGTAGCTCTCTTTAACTTCCACAGTTAACTTCCACTGATATGCATTTTAAGTGCAGGGGCTTTGGTCTTACTCATGGCTTTATCCTGCTAAGAGGGCATTATGTGGGTTCCAGAGTCAGACAGCCTGAATCTGAATCCAGAGCGATGTACTTTTACATTCTCCTCATATGTAAATATGTAACAAGGCCAATCTACAGAGTTATAGGGCAGATCAAGCAAAATAACTGCCTATAGATTGGGAGTTATACATTAGTCCCTTCAAATCCCCCATTTCGGAGGAAATTCAAGTGGTTCTCCAGGACTTTCTGGAACTGTGGATCTTTATCAATGCACTGCCTCTCCGATGTATTTATTCCCCAGCGTGAATCCTGGAGCGGCACCACGTGCCCGGGTGTCCTGGCATCTGACCTGTGACACAGAGACTGAAATTCCACGTGGGCAGACTTCGTTCTGGCTGGAATACTCAAGAAAGGGAAGAAACACCTTCTGCTGGAAGTTGCTAGTTGTAAATTTAGCTTACCCACTATCATTTCCTGAGCACCTTCGTCATTGGAAGACCTATCTAAACAATTATCCCAACTGTTTACTTAACCATTAACCAAAACTTTTAACGATTGTTATAGTAATTACTATATGTTTTGAGTTTTATCTATGCAGGTTCTAAGCAGCTTTTCTGTGAGTTGCTTTAATCCTTACAACAACTCTGAAGAGGGCACTATTATTATCCCCACTTTGAAGACGAGAAAACTGAGTGTTTGGGACTTTAAACGATTTACAGAAGTTTGAACACTAATCTTGAGATGGAGTGGGAATTTGAACACAGGTAGTCTGACATGTCCGCCATACAATACTGATCCTTTTTAGTATTCATGGTCAAGTTGGATTCTTACTACAAGTCTTGGAGGGAGGTGAGATTAGTATAGTATTTTGAGATGAGGAGAGAGGCTGGGAGAGGTTAAGGGCTTGTCTAAATTCACTTGCCTTGGAAATAAAAATGCAGGGCTTTGAGCCAAGCCCATGAGACTGGTCCGACTCCAGTCTGGTGCCTTTTCCTCTCTACCATGACTTGGATTCTTCTCCATGGGGTAAAATGGAGGGATGGGAGGGCAGAAGGAAGGACTCATGTCATTATTCCCAATCACGTGATCAAGAAATTAATGTCTCTTTCCAGACCCATATTAGAGATGGCAGAAACCTATTTATTTTCACTTTGGTTTCACTGTCAGCTTTAAATTTCTGTGTAAAGTCCTGAGGAGACTGAACGTCACAGACATACCGGTACACACACACCACTTTGACTAAGTCTTAATTTTGGTTTATAGTATCCATACTCCACGTCATAAAAACGTGTTTCATTTTCCTCTCTTTGGGGAACCTGTGAGTCTGGTGCTGTGGATGAGGTACAATACCACCCCACGTTGCACTTGCTGTCTCAACTGGGTGTGACAGTGGCCCTGTGGTTCCCGGACCAACTTCCTAATTATATCACAGGATCTTAGGCAGTTAAACTGTGATTGTCTACTCTGCTGATACATTTTGTTTTCCCTTGCTAAAAAACAAAAGAGAGAGAGAGAGAGAGAGAGAGAGAGAGAGAGAGAGAGAGAAAACTTCTCAAATCATCATTTACCTTGTATTCAGAGATGTTATTTTGATATGCCCAGGCTGCCATCGATGCTCTGGTTTGGAGGCGGCCGGGGCAGGGCCCGAGGAGCTCCACCTGACTGGCCGCCTCCTGCACAGGAAGCAAAGCCCTGGCCACGAACAGCACACATCCTGTGACATAGAAACTTCAAAGTGCACGGCTGGCCTTTTATGTTGGCTCCAGGACAATCCCAGACTTTTATTCCCCTATTCCTTTGTTCATGATGTTTTCATGGATAAAACTGTCTTTTCCTCCCCATTTTTAATTTTACCATTTGTAGTCTCACTCACCCTTCAGGGATCAGTAGAATACACAGTGATATGCAGAAAAATGAAGCAGGGAAGCAAAATAGATTTGGGGGTGGGGAGAGTATTCAATTTTAATTAGAGTGGTGAGTCAAACTGGGAAGGGGATATATAAGGAAAAGCCGGAAGGAAGCCAGGTCGCTGGCAGTAAGGATAAGTGGAGGGTGAATATTTCAGGCCAAGATGAGGCAGATGTCCCAAGGGAACCCAGGAAGCAGCGTCAGGCCTGGTGAGGTGCTTAGAGCTGAGGTGGAATTGGGAGGACTGCAGCAGTTGAGGTGAGAGAGGAGAGGGTGGGGCCAGATCCTGCAGACCACAGTTAAGAATTTGACTTTCCCCCAGAGTGAGATGGGAGTTACAGTACTTTCATGATATTGGCAGAGGGTTAGTTATTTAGTAGTTAACAGCTTTGCCAGTAGCCAGCATTGACAGTCCCCTCTTTGTTACGATTTGAGAAGTGTTCATTTGTTACCGTGTTCAAGATATCTCTCCATTGGTCCTTTGACAATGAGGAGATTAGACTCCTCTGAGCCAAAGACTTGGGTCCCAGTCTTACCTGCATCCCTACGGTTTGGGTGTCCTGGGGTGTGTCACTTATTCTGTTGTTGCTCAGTCTCATCACCTTCAAGATGAGGGTGATGATATCTCTAATTTATCTAATGGGGCATGTAGGAAGAATGACATAATGTTCCTGAAAATGCTTTGAAATACAAAGGACTATAAACATATCATATTACTTTGATTTAGGGGCAGAAAGGTCTCCAGAGAAATGAAAATGCTATCCACAATTGTCAAGACAGGCAGATAAAACTTGGTTTATCAGGTGGCATAGATATTCATCTAGCTGGGTCCTTAAGGAACATCACCAGGGCGCTGAGCTTTGGTGCAGTACAGTGAGTAACGATTCTAGAATACAAGCTCTGTTCAGAAGAACATCACAGGCGGTATATTAGTTTCCTAGGGCTGCTGTAACAAATTACCACTAACGGGGGGCAGGGGAAGGACGGCTTTAAAGACCTGAATTGTATTGCCTCACAGTTCTGAAGGTCAGAAGTCCAAAATCAAGGTGGCATCA
Source organism: Lipotes vexillifer (assembly GCF_000442215.2). NCBI lineage: Eukaryota > Metazoa > Chordata > Mammalia > Artiodactyla > Lipotidae > Lipotes > Lipotes vexillifer. The sequence goes on from NW_006773723.1 coordinate 261,977, forward strand.
AAGTCATGTATCTCCAGAGGCGCTAGAGGAGAAGTCTCCCTTGCCTCTTCCCTCTTTGGGTGACTTCAAGCATTACTTCTAATCTCTTCCCTGTCTTTACATGATCTTCTCTTTTCCTCGTGTATCTTTTATAAGGACACTTGTCAATGGATTTAGGGCCCTCCCACCACCCCCATAATCCTGGAGTTCCTGGACTTAATTACATCTGCAAAGACTCTTTTTCTAAATAAGGTCATATGCACAATTTCTAGTGATTAGAATGTGAATGTGTCATTTTGGGGGGCCACCATTCGACCCACTACTGGGGGGTTCCTGGCAGTAAAAGACAGCCTGAGGACAAGAGCCACTCACGATAGAAAAGCTATGCAAGATAACTGGGCTCAAATTGGTATTTGGCTATAACATGTTCAGAATTGAAGGGTCAGTTCTAAAAGGGTCTTCCTTCTAGGAAACTCAAGCTCTCTCTCTCTCTCTCTCTCTCCCTCTCTCTCTCTCTCTCTCTCCCTCTCTCCTCAAAGGAAAAAAATTAATAAGCTACTCTACCTCATCTAACCCTCTGGTTTAGAGTTACTGTTGAGATAAATTTCTCCATACCAAAACAGTAGAACTGTGGATGTTAGGGATCGAAAGGACCATTGAAGTGATCTAAGTCAACTTTGTCCTTTTTTTTAACCCTAGTGATTTTTTCAAAGTCACACAGCAAGCAAGGAGCCAGACCCTGGAATCTAGGTTCCGGAACTTGTGCGTGTGTCTCCTTCATGACATGCTTTGCTGTTAGCAATTCTTCCTTCTGCCCTTGCCCCCTCCTCCGCTAGGTGGCGGAGACTGGATTTACAGCATGACCCTCTACGAAGGAATGGTCCCCTCAATCCTTCTCTCATCTCTAATGCTTAACCCTTTTATATACTCCATATAGGTAAGGAAGTTGAAAAGTCAGGTAACCATTTTTCCCCACCTCTTTGTAAACTTTATTTGGGATGTGGTTTCTGTTTTCTTCTACCTCAGCTAAGAATTCCATTTTCACATCCTGTTATACATTCTATCATAGATGTATATAAAGGATGTTATGGGAACACACCAGAGGCAAGGCTAACTCAGCCTTGTTGGGTTCAGGGGAAGCTGGAGGTGACCGGGAATTCACTATCTGAGTGAAGTCCTAAATGCTGAGTAGGAGTTCTCTACGTGCCTGGGGACACTGGTGGGCGCTGCGGAGAGGGAGAGGAGAGAGGGGAGAGGCAGACATTTCAGGCAGATGGAAAGACATCTGCAAAGACCTGGGCTGAGGGAGCAAACTGTGCCTTTTTGGAACTGGCACTGAAGTTCGGTACAGCCAAAGGGTGGAGAGGTGCAGTTCTATGTGTGCCTGGAATGGGGACAAGAAGAAGGAATTGTGCTGAAAGGTGAGGAAAGAGACGGAGGCAGGGGAGAGCTCCTAAGGGACCATGCATGTCAGGCCAAGAAATCTGAGTTTATCCTGCAGGCAACGGGAAGCTTTTTTTGTCAGGATCAGACTTACATTCCAGTACAAATGCCTCTGGCATATGTAATAAGGGGATTAGAGATGAAAAAATGATGAAAAGAGAAAGGCTGTTTAATGGTTGAAGTATGGAAACAGCAACAAGGAATTGACTGTCAGGCACTGTACTAAGTGCTTTGATCGTCTTGTGTAATCCTCATAAGAACCTTATAAGTGCTAATACTACGTCCATTTTACACACGAGAAAACTGAGGCACAAATGATTACGATCCTGCGGCTGTTGTGTGGAAAACGGATTAGGGAGTCAGCAAAGTGGATGCAAGCAGATCGGTTAGGAGGATTTTTCAAAAGTCCAGGCAAGAGGTGATGGCAGCCTGGACCAGAGATCGGAGAATGGAGATGAAGAGCAGTGAACACACCTTCGAGATTTTAGAAGCAAAGCCAGTAGGATGTGCTGATGGACTACATTTTTGGAAATGAAAGAATCAAGGATTATTCCTAGGGCGTTGGTTTAAACGGATGGAATGTGGTGCATTCTGAAGTTGTAAATAGTTGTGTAGAACAAAATGGGAGCTTGGCTTTAGAAATCGTGTTCCGTAGAGTCTAAACTTGGTTTTACCGACGCATATGCTATTTATTCTGTGCACAAAAAAAAAAAGTACCATTCTTTTCCGTCCATTTTCTGCTTTGTGTTTAATAGAGGCACACATAAGTAAATCCTTGTGGGGGAGGTCTCTATCTCTGTCTGTCTCTGTCTTTCTCTCTTTGTGATTATCTGTCTCTCACTCTGGTTCCAGCCTGCAATGCATATGAGGTAAACCAGCTATGAGTAATATGAACAGTAGTAGCAACAATCTTCCACTTATGGAGACAGAGCCTCTGAATATAACCAGGGCTCCCTAGGATCTGGGTGACCCCCAGAGGACTTACTCTATATTCAGTTGGAAGAAGGGGGTTTTTGAGGACATGCCTTTGACTTAACAGACGTTGATTGGGCTCCTGGTGTCTGTGCCAGCCACTGAGCAAGCTGTCCCACTCTCAGGCAGCAAGTCCATCGCAAGCCAAACTCAGCCAGCTGGTGACAGAGTCGGGGCCTGGCAATTGCAAACACTCAGCCAGGTGTGGCTTTCTCCAGCTGCTCCTTGCATCCCCCAATTCACTCCTATCTCCAGCCACCGCCCCATTCACTGCTGTCATTTAGTGACCTAGTTATCATTATATAAAAGGGAAATAAGTATAAGTGAAAGAATAAAGTGACCCTCTGCTTCTGCCTCCTGAGACACGTGAAGTAGGACCTTAGCTGAGAATTTCACTGAGTCCTTACGAGGGGTAACCTTTAAGCTCTATATTTGGGTCATTGTGTAGCAAAGGAAGTGGATATTAAGACGTTCAACTATGGGACCCTTGAACTTATCTGAGCTCTGGATACTTACATCTAACCACCTATTTTATACTTCCACTAGCCTATGAACAGGCATCTCAAACTTAACAACCTAACAGAAGCCTGGAATTCCCCCCAATCCCACTGCCATGCCACTGGGGCCACAGTCAACAGAAAGGATTGCGTTGAGGATTTCCAGACAATGACCAGCAGCAAAAGAGATGGTGATCCAAGGCCAAGCTGGGAGTGACGAAGAGGAACCTACACTTGTAAGGACGGGTACCGAGAAGCCCACATAAGAGGGACAAGGCTGCAGCCACCAGGATCCCACTGTGTATTGAAGGACGTAGAATATTGATGATGGAGCGAGGGGGAAGCAGACCCTTGGCCACACTGGGCCCTCCTGTTCAGGTTGGACCTTTCAATCTCAACTTTCCTTCTCACGCTCTGCTTGAATTTGCAAATATTTGTGCAAATGTGTCTTCAGCAGGCCCAGTTACATGGTTTGTGAGGTCCAGGGCAAAATGAACATGGGGGGCACCCTATTTAAAAATCATTAAGAACTTCAAGATGGCGACAGCAAGTATTAAACCAAGTTCAGGGCCCTTCTAAGCAGGGGCCTGTGTGACTGCCCAGGGCACACACCCGTGAAGCCCACCCTTCTCTGGGTTTAGAGCACCAGCTCTGTGCAGCCAAATGCCACTCACCCTCCCTCTTCGTGTCAGCTGCTTTTCTGAGACCCCTTCACTATTCTGTTTCTTAGAGTTGTGACTATCTTAGTGATATAAAAATTTCATTTATATTCAGCTTTTTATTGTTTTTGTCTTGAAGACTGAGAATGGACTTAGATAAATTTAAGTAGTTATATTCCTGCT
>NW_006773723.1:265719-267019 GCF_000442215.2 Lipotes vexillifer
ACGAGGAGTTGTCTCCAGCCACACCCTGGACGTGGCGATACCAATGAGGCAGCATGGCGGACTTTTCACCCGACCTAGTGTCAGGATAACCCACAGCGGTCTGTGTGCAGGTCGCTTCTCGAATCCACATTAAGGTCACAGGGCTTGTTCCAAGAGCACTGTCTTTCCTCCTTTATTTATGTGACCATGTTAAAGTGACCACTTTAACATGACCATGCTTGTTGACTAAGTCAGTGCATGGGGATAAACAGAACTGCAATCACAGTCTTAAAGGTCCAGAGAGAACGATCCCTTAGAAATAGTCACACGCTGAGGTCCTCTTTAAAAATGCTCTGCTTTAGAACCCAGAGAATATCTGAGGCCTTCATCACAGAACGTTCCAGAAGATGGGAAAGACCCACAGATAAACATGTACTCTCTCTCTCTCTCTCTCTCTCTCTCTCTCTCTCTCTCTCTCTCTCCCACTCAAAGCTTCTTGAGATAGGGGCTCTTACCATCTCATTCATAGACTAAAAAAAAATCAATCTTCTTAAAGACATACAGTTTTACTGCATGCAACACTTTTGGGGAGATTTCCCTTCGGCCTTTTGCCCTTTTTGACAAGTAACGTGCATCCCAGAGTTTCCTTTAGTCATAGCAAGGCCACTCTGTCACTGGACACGAGGTCATTTCCCCCGTCTCTCTCCTCCTTATGTATGTTCCAATCTACCCCTGGGCATTAAGGCAACATGACATAAGAATCTATTTTCTAAATTTGCATAAAATGAGAACTTCACAGATGGGCAGCACATGCTTCTCATAAGTCCAGTGTGAAAATGGCTCGATAGCACTTGTCGCTACACACATTCTTTCCACATTTCTGGCACACGTACATCTTAAACAAACAGGAATTGCGACAAGCAAAACAGATGGGCAACAAAAAAAAAAGTTTCCAAGGCACGCATCCCAAAATTCTTCCTTGAACATGGTACTGTATCACTTGTCACAATAAATCTGAAAGTAGTTTGGGTATTAACAGTCTTTGCTGGAGGGGGAAGCTCAAGATATTCATTTCCATAACTCAGGAAGAAACACTGGGAACACCTTTGCCTCCCCTAATTATGGGGAGACAGGCTCCAAACCACCCTCTGTATACTGATGGCTTGCTAAGAGCGCAGGAAGCTTCCTTTGGTGTCCTCTGCTTTTGTCACTACACAGAAATAAAAGTGGTATAACTAGAGACCAGGAGCGGACCAAAGCATATTTCATGTTCCTCACGTTGTCAAACATATTTCTTGATTTATCTGAATCTCCGCTCTTC
>NW_006773723.1:267191-270197 GCF_000442215.2 Lipotes vexillifer
CTCTTCCAGGTAGCTGCTATCCAAACTCAGGCACCTCGCCCCAGAAGAATGAGACAGAGTATGCGGGCAGTGTTTGCAACATGTGCATCTAACTCCATTTTTTCTCAAGAGTTACAGGCATCAGGAGAGGTCTAACCAAATTTCTAAATTTCTGAAAGTACTTGGAAGGAAACTGAAAGAAGTTCAGTTGATGAGAAGTTATGAAACCAGGGCTTGGGTCCTACCTTTATCACAGGTTACCTGAGTGGACTTAGCAAACCACTTACCCTCCCTGGGCTTCTGTGGTCACCTGTCTAGTTGGTCCATCACATGGTCCCCTTCCCCACTGCTATCCTGGCAATTTGTCCCTTAAACCCTAGGACTTGGGGAACTTTGGAGCCAATGTCTGTTCAGAGTCGCTACCACTGTTCCGGGTGCCGATTGCTCTGGGTGCCAGGTCAACAGAGGTGCTATAGCACCTGTGTGGGGACCAGAGCTCCCACGTATCTGCTCCACACCTCGACAAGTCCTCTCATCCCCAAGCCCCCCACAGCTGAAAGCAGCCCGCCGAGCCTAGAGACCACAACAGTCATAGTCTCAGCCCATCTTCCAGATCTAGGAGTTTTAACTTGTGAGGGGCACCAGAATTTCAGTCTAAGTCTCCCATTTTTCAGGACAACCATTATTCTTCTGCCTCGAAAACCACAGGCAATGATGCTCGTTGTTTACCTCTCTAAGCAGAGGAAGTGATAACCCAAGCCACAGCTCTCCAGGAAGCCTTATTTGTTTGACTTGGAGGCTTATTACAGAGAGTTTATCAGAATGAAGTCATAATATTTTCACCTCTAGAAACTGAAATTGCTAACAACCTTCTAAAAGGTAGTTTTTCTAAAAGTTTTTTTAAAATTTGCTATGCATACTATGTTTAAAAGTTAAACAAATAAAAAATAACTTAAAGTTCCCCAATTAATCACAGCTAACATTTATTGGTGTTAGCATATATGATGTATCAGACACTGCACCAAGTCCTTTACGTTAATTACTCATTTAATCCTCTTAACAACCTATGAAATAGGTAGGTATCAGTACAATTATCATCATCCGCATTTTACAGATGGGAATATTGAAGCATGGAAGGCTTAAGGAATTGCCCTTGGTCACACACCTAGCAAGTGGGAGACCCATTTTCAATCCTGGGTAGCCTGGTTTAAGAATTAATATTCCAGCTGGGTTTTGTTGTCGTTGTTGTTTTGTTTTTGTTGTTAGTCTTATTGTCCTTTTGCATGTTTTATGACATGAAAAAATTTTCAAAGATTGAAACCAGTTTATATTTGATCTAATCATTTATCTTCCAACACAGTTATGGTGTTCTATGATGAAAATTGATGTTGAATTGAAGCCTCTGGAATTCAACAAGATTCTTGGTCATCAGAGTAAGATGTTCTCTGTCTTCTACTTACTAATGAAATGAATTGTTTTAAAAAAATGTTTTTAAAAAATCTATAATAAGAATTAAAAGCAAAGGGAATTTCTAAATAACTTTTGTACAATGTTTATATATGTGCGATATATCATATATTTTGATTAAAAATTTCCCTTTTGCAGTGCAATTTTGTTGTGCTAATGCCAACTGAGTTTGTATTGCTGGTGAGGGTGGGCAGTGATACAGAAACGCATCCGGTACATTTGGGGGCAAAGGAAGTCAGTTTAGACAGACAACTTGTCACGGACAGCCCCCGTGGTGGGCAGTCTACCAACGGATTGTCATAGCTCACCAGGGAAATAATTAAATATCCTGAAAACGTTTTCCCAAAACCTGCATTTCTAAAGTCTTCATCCCTGGGGCTTCCCTGGTGGCGCAGTGGTTGAGAGTCCACCTGCCAATGCAGGGGACACGGGTTCGAGCCCTGGTCTGGGAGGATCCCACATGCCGCGGAGCAACTAGCCCCGTGAGCCATAATTACTGAGCCTGCGCGTCTGGAGCCTGTGCTCCGCAACAAGAGAGGCCGAGATAGTGAGAGGCCCGCGCACCGCGATGAGGAGTGGCCCCCACTTGCCGCAACTGGAGAAAGCCCTTGCACAGAAACGAAGACCCAACACAACCATAAATAAATAAATAAATAAATAAATAAATAAAAATTAAAAAAAAAAAGTTCTAAAAAAAATAAATAAATAAATAAAGTCTTCATCCCAGTTAAAGCTTTCAGATTTATGGTATTTTCAATACTAAGTCGTTTGTTTGATTCATTAGATTAACTTTCTAAATTCCAAATTCACCTCAAAAACTGCATGTGAGAAAATGTCAGTGTGACATCATGGTAGGCCACAGGGGACAAATTCCAACAATTCAGAACGCTATGGTGGAATCTTTCCTTCCTGTTTGCAGGAAAAGGCAAGCTCAGGGAGCCAAATCCCTCATCCAGATAATTAGCAACTATCCAATCTGTTAATTGAGGATGTGTGTGCCAAACCTTCTTGGCAACCTCAGTCAAACAGTTGTAGGTGGTCAGTCAGCGGGAGCCGTGGAGTGCCAGTGTGCTCGGCCCTACATTAAGAACTTTGCATTAAAGACAGTTCAGATGTGCTCTTTGACCTGGAAGAATAAATGTGCTAAATTGTGAGGAAATTGGCTGTTCTTAGTCGTAAATTTGGTAATGCTAAGAGCAAAATGATTTCATTAACCTTAGCTCTTTTTATGATCGCCAGTGAAAAAAGTGACTCCCTTCTCTCTTTTCACTGTAACTTGGAGGACATTTTCAAGAATCAGGTGCTGCTGTGTCTAAACACAGATAAATAAGCACAGGTGGAAAGTTAATGGGAACAGGACAGAGTCAGGGAAGGGACAATGGTACCATTCACAGCGGAGATTTTTCAGAAGACTCCTCTAGGTTTCCGGAGTATTTCTACAGCTTTATATGTAATCACGTGGTCTCTTCCTACTGACCATACACAACCATCACACGACTAACGTGGACATCTCCAACTAGAAATGTACCTTAGAGGAGAAAGACAGTGACCTAGGGAAAG
>NW_006773723.1:270213-287262 GCF_000442215.2 Lipotes vexillifer
AGGGAAAGAAGTAAGCCTGGGTGAGGAAAACTAAATGCCACCAGAATTGTCTGGCACACAAAGTATGGACCCAAGTCAGTTTACAGAACGATAATTATCAAGTTTTTGGTATTCCAATAAAAATGGAGCTATGTCTTGGCCAAAACAGAAACCTTCTTTTACTGTTTGGAGAATGATCTATTTGCTCCCAGGAACAAAATGTGCATTGTGTGGTTTGAAATGTGTTTCTAAGAGTCGGAGATTGACCTGCTCAAATCATTATGGATTTGAACTCATAATGGAAAAGAGAGCATATAATGGAAAACGTGAAGGCAAGTTCAAGGTTAAAAGTGACCTGAACTAGAACAGAAGTCTTGCCTGCCAATTGTGAAAAAAGCAATTATGTAACTGTGTACATTGGACAAAGACCCATGATGAAGAAATCTGCATAGGAGCCTTTCAAAATCAAGGTCAGCCTTAGTGAGTTCCAGCTTGGTAGTAAAACCATGTTTGTCACACATGTGAAAAGCGAGTAAGACGCAGCCACAACTTATGTGCATGTGCATACCTCAACTGTAACACATTTGAAGGGTTTGTAGTGTGTTGTTAACTACTTTACAGTTTAAAAAAAATAGTACTTGACATTTGGAAGTGAAATGATATGTGCAAAACATTAGTCAGATGGTGCTTCTTGGTTTGTGAATGAACTGTATGTAGTCTGAACAAATTCGATCCAAAGTTTAGCGCCATCAACTTTTCAGTCGGGGCCCACAAACAATACACTCCCAAAGCATCTGATATTCTAACTCTATCAACCACCCAAATCAGTAAAATTGCTGATACCACATTGGGAACAGGAGGCAGCTTACTAAAGGAGAGAAAGAAAAAAATCCCTTGAGAAGGAAATGACAATCTATACTGCAAGGATTAGACTTGCTAGAATACAAGCCTCAGAACCCCATGGGTCCTCTGCCTGGTTCACTGTGGTACTTCCAGCACACAGTAGGTGCACCCTAAATGCTCACAGGCTCTGGAGGCAGAATACCTTGCCTTCTCAAATCCCCACTGCAGCACTTACCAGCTGTCAGACCTGGCTGAGTTACAAACCTCTTATGCTTTTCTTTTCACATCAGCATCCCCCAAGTCGGGTGGCTGGAAGGAAGGAACACGACTCCCTTTAGTGCTTAGCAAGTTGTGAGCCCCCAAGAAACGGTTGATTTTGTGATTGGGTAATAATTTGGATTTGTGTGGGTCCCTTGTTTGAAAGCTCTTTCACATATACAGTCTTCCTACTAGGGAAAAAATTGGGAGTTTTATTTCATCTTCACAGCATAGAGTTAAGGATATACTCTTTTTTTTTTGGTTTAAGAAATAGCCAATTTGGGGTTCAGGAAATGGAGTCTGGTTGCAGTTCTTTTTGAACATCAACACTTTGAAAACCCAAAGACTACAATGTCGCTGTGAAATGATGCAATAATATCGTTAATGTCATCCACCTAAAATAATGATGGTATCTCAAACCTTAAGTTACACCTCACAATTAATTTTAAGCAGCAAATCATCACGTATGGCTTTTCCTGGCAAAACGGTGAGTTACAAACTGTGGCTCATTCAGCCCATTCCCTCCTGCTCTCTCTGTTTTTATTTTGTTCTAAAATAGTATTGTGTGCTTGTTTTTTTTGTCCAGAAACATTGTCATAGCAGTGAATAAGTATATAGTGAATAAATTAATAAACATTTTCTACCTCAGCAATCTGTTTTCCTAACTTCTTTTAAGATTGCATTCAAAGATAATTACAGGGCATCTTCTAAGTCTAAATGTCTACCCCAGATATTGAATACAGTGTGACATGGTACCAGCGCTGCCCTTGATCTGGCTCTTCTCACATCAGTCTTCAAATGGGCCTGAAATTTGAAGGGCCCCTTCTGTCTTCAGAGACAGGTTGGCATGTGGACAAGCAAACCTAAACCGACACCAAATGGGCATCCCAGCATCTGTGAGCATATGCTATATGGTTATTGATTTCCACTACCATCCTATGGCAATCCGTGAGAGCACAAAGTGATGTCAGCACAAAACAAATTCCTTCACAAATTGGGCAGAACGTCCTTTAGTGCTATGTGTAAAACGCTGAATATATAGGTTTATTTGTATGTTATACATGGTGAGTCATTAATGCTAACGAACTCTTGAACTAGCTCCCCAACTCATAAATGGGTATCACTTTTAAGCAATTTTAATGGATTTCTATTGTTCTAAAGAAAATCTTATTCATTGTCTAAGGCTGCCTTAGCAAAGTACCACATACTGGGCAGCTTCAAACAACAGACATTTATTACCTCACAGTTCTGGAGGCTAGAAGTCCAAAATCAAGGTGTCAGCAGGGCTGCTCTCCCTCTGAAACCTGTAGGGGAGTCCTTCCTCGCCTCTTCCTAGCTTTGGGGGAATCTCCTGGCAACCTTTGTTGTTCCTTGGCTTTGGCAGCCATACAACTCTAGTCTCCTTCGTGGTCACATGGCCATCTTCTTATAAGAACACCAGTCATACTGGGGTAGAAGACACCAGTGATACTGGAGTAGGTGGTCCCTTACTTTTGTATGACCTCATCTTAAATAATTACATCTGCAGTGACCCCCTTTCCACATAATAAAGTCACATTCTGAAGTACTGGGGTTGGGATATCAACATATCTTTTTATGGTGGAGACAATTCAACCCACAACAAAAGTAAACCTTGAAATAGCCCTATCGTGTGTTGCCAAGTCTAATAGAAACTGTAGAAAGCCTTTAGCTCTACAAGCTGTTTGGCTCTTTGGTCAAAGGGTTTTAATGTCTCTGGATATTTCTTAAAGTATGAATTTTCCTCAGTAATTGTCAATATCTCCAATCTAGAATTAGGTGTTGATCAGAGTAGAAAAGATCTCTAAGCAGCAGAAAATAACGTTGGGGTTCTCACATCTCCCAGAAGAAGTTATTTATAAAACTGTTGACTACAATGCTATGTTGAGCCATATGGTTTTTTGTTTTTTTTTTTATTTGAATCACAATTTTTATGGACTTCCTGACAGGGCTACCTTTTGACATGATCTAGAAAGAAAACCCTGCGTGATGATGAGGAGGATGTTTTTAGTTTAGTCCTTTCAAATCTATAGTTAGAACTGATTATTTTATTTTTAGACAGTTTATTAATTTGTGTTTTGATTTGTATTCAGCCAGGGATCTTTTGTGGTGTGTTTCTTGCAAATACAAATGCTACAATGAAGATTTATCACTGAGAAGGAGTTAAAACACTAAGCAACTGAACAAGTGGGAAAGACATATGAAAGACATTTTTGTGAATCAAAAGACGATTTTTTTTAATTTTGAAAGAAAAGCACCAGATTATTGTTTTCTTCTTGGGATCAAAAGAGGAGTGGATCAGAAAGTTCACTGTGTGCTTATTTAATGTGCTTTCTTATTGAACATTTCCATGTAAAGGAGGCTGCAAGTCTGAACAAAAATCAGCAAAACATGTGCGATTGACTATTCCCTGCCTGACACTTAGTGGTAACATGGAAGAACTGCAGCTTTTGACCTGTGGGAGGGAGCTCCATGGGAAACCACAGGGAGGAAAAACATGGCTTTGGAGTTTATTGTTGTTTGCATTCACATGAACCTGAATGGATCGCCAAGAACTGACCCTAGAAAGCTGAAAGGTGGGTTGTGATAACAGAGCCTAGAAAATGTCTGATTCCCTGTCATGCATCACAGAAAGATTGAAAAGTAGGAGACAAAAAAGTGTGTTTTCATATTTGCTCTTTTAATATCACTTCACTTTTCTCATCTGATTATTTTATGAAGAAAATAATGAAAATCAACATAGAGCTTTGCAATTAAAAGAAAAAAGTCAGGGCAAGAACTTAAAAAAACAAACAACAACAAAAACTAGATGGGATTGTAAATGGGCATAATCTTTCTGAAGGCCTATTTAGCAATCTGTATGACATTTTTTTTTAAGAATCTTTTTTTTAAGAATCTTGTTATGGACTGAACTTGTGTGTTCCTCCCTCCCCGCCCCGTGCCTCCGCATCAAATTCACAGGTTGAAACCTAATCCCCAGTGTCATGATACTTGGAAGTGAGGGCTTTGGGAAGTGATTAGGTTTGAGGATAGAGCCCCCAAAATGGGATTAGTGCCCTTATAAGAAGAGGCCAGAGAGCTAACTCACTCTCTTTCCCCTGTGTGAAGATACAACGAGAAGTCGGCAGCCTGCAGCCTGCAGCCTGGAAGAGGGCTCTCACCAGAACTCTGATCTTAGACTTCCAATCTGCAGAACTGTGAGAAATAAATTTCTGTAGTTTATAAGCCACCCAGTCTGTGGTACTTTGTTATAGCAGCCTGAGCTGGCTAAAATACTGCTCACTTCCAAATTCCACTTCTACAAATTTATCCTGATGAAATGCATCTATTTAAATATTTAAGGATTTGTATATAAAGATGTTGATGACCTCATTACTTTTTAGCAAAAATTGAGAAAAAAACCAAACATGTCCAATAATAGAAATAAAAATGAGGAAAATTTCTTTATCATGAATACTACTGAAATAATTTTGTGTAAGGATCTTAATGACATAAGAAAATGTTCATATACTTTTAACAAAAATATTGGTTACAAAAATAATCAAAATGTTGTAAGAAAACATATGTAACATATTATAATATACATATAATATGTCAAATTACATATATGTAATATATGTGTAACACAGATAGGAAAAATAACTAAAATGATCTAAATCAAAATTTTAACGATGGTTATTTCTAAGGAGTAAGATTCTGAACTAAATTGCCATAATGAACAGAAATTATTTTATAAGTAGGAAAAAATACCCAATAAAAGATATTTTCTGAAAACCACAGAACTTTAAAGCAGAAGAATCACTACCAAAGAGCAGTAACAATTGGATGGAAAACTAGTTATTAAAACATGAAACTACACACTCATAGGGGTCCTGAATTCAATGTGAAAAGAGGAAATACAGCTGATTCCCAGTTACCTAGGTTTGGAGGGCCAGTGAAGAAAGTGAAATCATGGGGACATTTATGATAAAACCGAGTTATATTTCAACTAGATGGATTATTTAAGCTTCTTTTCCCATTTTATCTTTAATTGGGACTCCTAACAGGTGACCTGGGAGTCCCATCTCTCTGTGACCTGGGACAAGTTTCTTAGGTATTCTGAAGTTTACTAACCAAATCTGAAATATAGGAAACAACCTCAATCACTCTGACCACCTGATAGGGTTATGATGAGGACCAGATAAGCTAGTAAGTGTGAAAAATGCTTATAAACTTCAAATTACGATCCAAATGGAAGGTGACCACGTGGCCTTTTAATTTTCACCGTCTGACCTTAGTGCAGGTGATCACAGTAGGAAAGTCAAGGGGCCTGATGGTATTATTGACACACTCACTGTACACACATGCCTACATCAGAGCAGCTAAGAACACCACATTGAAGCAGATTATTTACATGAGATCTCCCTTCTATTTTCTCAGGGTAGGCTGAGAAGGCTAAGAAATGGGTGATCTTGACCCTCAATCTAGACCAAAGTCTAAGGTCATCTGTGCAGGGCTTGTCAATCAATTCTGCCACCCTCACCCTCCCCTACCTCCAGGCCTGGGAAAGCCAAGATTCACTGGCAGAGACGCGAGGACTTATTTGGAGAGAGCTATGGAAGTGCTGGGCTTCCTCCCGACCTAAGCCAGGTGTGTGTGTGTGCTGAGCATCGCTCCCCCAGTGAGGATTCTGGAGAACTGACCCTAGAGCTACCTTTAGTGAGTCCTAACAGTGCTGGGCATGCTCTCAAACACAAAATTGATTGAATTATTCGTTGGACCTTGTATTATTTTTTAGCGATTTTTTTTTTAAAGATTACATGAATTCTTAACTTGTTACAGACTACTTTCAATTAATACTTTTACCAGTCCCTCCAAAACAATACAAATACCTTGCAACACTTTAAATTTACCCCTCTCTGCCTTTTGCCTTATTTTTGTCATATATTATATCTTGATATCTATCTACCTACCTGTCTATTCTGAATGCCACAAGATATTGTTTGAAATAGGGAACATTTATTTATATTTATCTACACGTTTACATTTTCTAAGGTTCTTCATTACTTCCTGCACATCTGTGTTTCTCATGTTTTTTCAGATGTTCCTCCCACCTGAAAAAAATTGTTTAAATATTTTAGTATGGGTCTACTGGCAACCAATTTTCCCAGTATTTGTTTCTCTGAAAATGTCTTTACTTTACTCTTGTTTATTAAGGATTTTTCGCTTCATATAGATATTCCACTGTCTTCTACCTTCTGCCATTTCTATAAGAAAAGGCAGCTGTAAGTTTTATTCTTACTCCTCTGAAAATAATGTTTTACTTTCTGGCTGCTTTTAAGATTTTCGGTCTTTAATTTTCAGTCATTTGACTCTGATGTAATTAGGTGTGGTTTTCTCTGTGTGTCTTCAAATAGTACTTCTAGACAATTTTTTTTTTTTCTTTGCTGCTGGGATTCCAACTACATGCATGTTAACCTTTTTCACAATATCCCATATGTATTTTATGCTCTTTACTGTATTTTCCATCCTTCTCTTCCTAATAACCTGATTTCCAGTTTTCTAATCCTCAATTCTACTCTAATTTTCTGATTAAACCCATTTATTGGATTCTTAGTTTCAGTTGTTGTATATTTTCATTCTAGAATTTCCATTTGGTTTTACAGGTTTCATGTCTTTTGTAATTCTCCATCTTTGGTTCTATTTTCTTGGTCATGTTAATCAAAGTTATTTTAAGCTTCCTCTATGATAAGGCTAATATCTGAATCATCCATGGGGCTAGTTCCTTGATTTTTCTTTCAATATGGGGTCACTTGGTCACTTGGTCCTGTTATTTTATTAACATGACAAATAATTTTGTATTAAATGCCACACATTCCATATGAAAAATTATGCAGGTGCTAAATGATGTACTCTTCCAAAGAGGGTTCCATTTTCCTTGGCAGGTATAGAGAGCACGGGCAGATATTTGATCTTGACAAGGATTATTGTTAGGCTTTGTTGGTGGCTAGTCTGTTTCAGTTTCCCCTTATTCCTTGGCATGAGGTCTCTCCTGGAAGTCTAGTGTGTTTGCCAAAGCCAACCCACCAGGGCAGGAATTGGACATCAACCCTTGTCTCTCAGGCACGACATGGCTATTGAAATAGTTATTCAGCAATTTAGGTTTTCAGTTGCTGTTTTCTGCTGAGTTGCTTGGACTCTTCCTCTACCTAGCTTAAGGGGAAATTGTGAACAGATTCTTTAGCTCAATTCTTTGTGGTTTTCTCCCCTCAAAGATTTGCTCCCCCAGTCTTATCTGCTTTAGAATTTCAGATCTCTGTTGTTTGGCCCAAAGGAACTACTGCTTTCTGCTGAGA
This sequence comes from Lipotes vexillifer, assembly GCF_000442215.2. Classification (NCBI taxonomy): domain Eukaryota; kingdom Metazoa; phylum Chordata; class Mammalia; order Artiodactyla; family Lipotidae; genus Lipotes; species Lipotes vexillifer. The sequence continues at coordinate 277,647 of NW_006773723.1, forward strand.
CCTGACCACCCTGTGCTGAAACTGGAAAACGCTTTCAGGGAAAAAAAACCCTAGAGTGAATGTCCCATGGGGCAGAAATGACACAGTGCTGAGAGAAGGGCATTGAGGCTGGGAAGAGAATAAAAATGTGTCAAATTTGGGGGGGGGCCCAAACGAATGCACCCTCTTCACTAAAATATAGATGACTTAGAAGACAAGGGGATATATCCAAATATGTAAACACATTTTTCTGGATGCACCAGAAGCAATGCTAAACCTAAAACAAACCAAGGCTACGCGAGCAGCTCAATGTGGCATCTAATCCATATGGGGTTGAGTCAGCTGGTTTCAGAGAAGAGAAATAAAAACCTTATTCCTAAAGCAAGACTAATAGCAGAGATTTCCAAAACCCAAAAGAGTGGTGACCTGCAGGAAGCTAAAAAGGAGAGAACTTTTGTTTTCTACACCTTCCACAAGTGTCACCTGGAGGTAGTTACACCTTCAACTGTAAGATTTAGCAGTAATCCTCCAAACAATCCTGTGAGATTGAAGTAGATATACTAGGAATGAGGTTTGGAAAGATTCTGCTCTGTTGTATAAGATCCATTGTACCTACACTTTCGTTCATTCATTCATTCATTCATTCATTCATTGGACAAACATGTACTGAGTACCTGCTATGTGTCGGTACTAGGTGCTAAGGATAAAGTTATAAAGACATAGTGCCTGTCCTCACAAAACTTACTATATAATTGGGAATCACAGGGTCCTTATGTTATAGAGTTTCTCTCAATCCTGGCCACTTGGCTCCTAGTTTACCCACTGGGATTTCTGTCTCTGTTCCTGATAAATGTATCAGTCCCCTCCTTGGGACCAGAGTCTGACCTTGAGAAACTGTCCTGCTTTTCCGCACACCCCTCTGCTAGCAGGTTGATGATAACAACAGCAAAGCTTATGTTGCACATGCTCTGTGCCAAGCATTGTTATAAGTGCTTCACGCATATAAACTTGTTAGACTGTCACTCTACCACCTTGGGAAGTACTAATCTTATTATCTCCAATTTACAAAAGGAAGAATATTGTTGCTTTACTGGAGTTCTGTTTCAGATCGCATGTAGTGCCTGGAACCGCATGGATATTCTTCTTAGGAATGTTCCCACTTTCTAGAAATGCTTATTACTCTGTCCTACCCATGACATCATACGCCCTTCCACCCTGTAATTTGGATTGCTGGCCACCTACTACAGTTGAGTCATTATCTCTAAACATGGGTGTACCTCACCGATACACTGGGGAAACGTTCCAGAATTTCCATAGCGAGGTCTTCTGAGTTATGAGAAATGTGTTGATTTGGGAAACTTTGCATGACCTATGTCTCCAAGTTTTCCAGGAATAGAGTCATTGATCCCAAAGGAAAACAACCCTACTCCTATCTTATGTAACTGCAGAAGTTCAGACTCTTTCCTGAAATATTTTGAAGAATTCCTATGGGGGCTTCCCTGGTGGCGCAGTGTTTGGGGGTCCGCCTGCCGATGCAGGGGACGTGGGTTCGTGCCCCAGACCGGGAAGATCCCACATGCCACGCAGCGGCTGGGCCCGTGAGCCATGGCCACTGAGCCTGCACGTCCGGAGCCTGTGCTCCACAACGGGAGAGGCCACAACAGTGAGAGGCCCACGTACCGCAAAAAAAAAAAAAAAAAAAAAGTAACGATTTAAATAGCACTCAGGTGGATCAGACAAAAATAACATTTGTCAATTAATTCATTAGGCAGGAACAGCTGAAGAAATCAAGTGCATCACTGGGTCTTCACATGAACTGGCATCGAGAATCAGGGTCTACACACTTTTTAAACTTTTTATTTAAAATTTTTAACATGGAAGTAAAAATGGAATGATAGAGTTAATCTCCATAAAGCCATCATCTACCCTGAAGAATGATGAACGTTTTTCCAGATTTGCATCTTTTTATCTGGTGAAGTTGTTTAAAGCAAATCTCAAACATGATCTATAAGTAACTCTTATGAACGTCTCTGGAAACAGCGTTCTTATAGAAACACGGTATTATTACTATAATAAAAACAATAATTCCTTAACATCACCTAACACTAAACCATATTCAAGTTCCTCTGACTGTCCTACAACTGTCCTTTTCCAGCTAGTTCGTTTGAATCAATGTCAAAAAAGAAGGTCCACACATTGCATTTGTTTGTTATGTTTTTAAGGTCATTTTAACTTTATAGCTGCCCCGCCCCATTTTCACGCCATGGTCTTATTAAGGAAACCAGATCAGGTGCCCTGTAGAATATGCAGAATATTCCAAATTCTAAACACGTCGTTTCAGTGTATTTTTACCACTTATTACTCACAGAGACATCTGCTGACCTACACTCATCATTTTGGTTATTTGTTATAGCCCAAGAAAGTTCAATCAGGTATTTCTGAGGGGTCATTGTAAGCTCACCCACCCTGTTTCTGCTGCAGGTGAAAGAAACATACTGTCTAGAAAGCTTATAAACAATCTCACCAAAATGTAGTGATCATGGAAGCTCACAGATCAGGAGCTGTCAATGGTGGCAGCCTTAGGCAAGTCCCACACTGACTGTTGGTGGAAGGATAGTCAAGAACTAGAGTAGCTACAAGTCAGAAAGACCAAAGTCTGTTTTGTTCGCAGGTGTGTCTCCATTCCTTATTTCTACCTTTTTAGTGTGGATGCTCAAAAGAGGTTTAAACAAGGGCATAGGCACAGCTGGAGATTGGGGAGGAAGCCTGCCTCACTGCGATGCAATAATGAGATTTTCACCTTCATTCCTAGTTTGAGAAATGCCACTTTTTCAGTCCTGAGAGTCAGTGAACTTAGATATCAAAGTGACTTAAAGAAGCAGTCGGTACTTATATCGGGCTTTTTGAGGCACTCCCAGAGTTGGGGTTCCTCTGCATTGGCAGGATGTCACTAACCTCTCTTCCATCTTGGTGGGGGGGGGTCTAAGCTCGCTCAGCTCAGCCTCTCCAAATCCAAAGGAAAAGGTTTCTGCTCCTTCCAGATCCCACCCTAACTCCAGTATGTGTCTGGGGTCCCTACCCCTTCTTGGGCTTAGGGTACCCTAGCGAGTTTCATTGTCCACAGAGAGTCACACAACATCCCCTAGAAAGACCCTGGGTGTGGATGAGCTCAACTCCTCAGTGAACCAAGAGAAGGGACGCCAGCAAAGTCCTTGGTGCAGACAATGGGAGCTCAGCTGAAAGCTTTGCAAGCCTCTGCACTTCTCTGTCACTCGAATCTGCTCGGAGACTCTGGTCTGATCTACCCAGCTGAACCCTGCAACCCTTCCTGTCTTAGAGCTCCCCTCCTCTGGACGGTGCTGCTGGAACCGGGCCCCAGTGCCCCCAGGACCACAGACTCACAGGCTTCTCTCCAACATCCCTTCCCCAAGTCCAGGGAAAGCTTTTTAGCCTGGAAGGGGAGGGTAAAACCTAGCTCTCCCCACTGCTTCCCTGAGACATTGTGTCTCTGCCACTTAATTCCCCTTTTTTCTCAGTCATCTGTTTCCCATACACCCCACTCCTTCATTCCTTCCCAATAGGCTTTGATGGCCCTTGAATCTAAAGCTCCCGAAACAATCTAAAACTAAGTCTCTTTTCCTCAAAGGTAGGGGGGGATTTAAACATCAACTCCCTCTAATGTACCAAGTAAAGGAGGACAAAATTTTCATATGAAAATAAGTCTGAACATTCATATCTGGCTACCTGCTTACAGCCTTTCCCTCCGTTTTTCTCCCTGGAAATATGATTTCTGTTCCTTGCCAAGGTGAGTTAGGGATATAATCCCTGCCCTAGTGCTTTCAACAGAAGTTACTGCTGCCTTGGAAAACATAAAATCTGATGGGCCTGAAACTAGTCTAAATAGCTCATACTAGTAGTAGTTTTATTATGGTCTCTTTTTCTTTTTTAAAAAAAAATTTATCAAAAAAATCAGAAGTTATGATCTCATTGACTACACCTAAATTTGGTGAGCTATCCTGTTTTGCCCTTTACCCCGAGTCACAAACATGCTGTGTCTTTGGAGTAGTCTTTAGGTTCTTTGTAGCTGTTTTTCCACTTGGAAAATGAAAAAATTGGCCCCATTGATCTGAAACTTACCTCTTCCTGCTCTAAAATGATCTAATCTACACTTCACCAAAAAAGCTTGTGTCACATTTCCTGGAGTGTTCATCTCATGCCCACCCAAAAGACAGCCTCTTTATACACACACACACACACACACACACACACACACACACACACGCAGATCCTGACAAAAAAATAAAATATAGGCTATGCTTAATCTTCATAATTGCCCTATTTTTCTAAGTTTGATTTGTTTTTAGAAAACTGTCAACTTTTCAAAACCCAAAGAATGATATCATACCCCTTCAAGAGATGAAGGTTATTGGAAACAAACTTGCCAAAAACTAGACAAAAATCACTCCTGAGGGAAGAGGCTCTGTTACAAGCATGAATCAGGGTCAACTCCCCAGTAATAATTGACAATTATCCACGCCCTTCAGTTGGACTAGTTTCATAGGATTATTATTGCTGGCACATTTTATAATTTGACTCTAACTTCTCCCATGATCCTACTAATCGCAAACACACGCTTTTTCCAAGGATCATACCTTTATAAGCCCCCAAATGCTTCCATAAGGGCCCTTCTTAACTGACTGAAAGAATGTTTATTTTCAGAGAATACCTAAACTTAACCATCTCCATACTTGGTTGATTTTCTTGAAACACAGTAAGACTTCATTATTTAAATCACTGCCTAAACATCAGTTTCAGAAATAAGCTCCACTGGGCATTATTTGTGAATGTTGAGTTCTTAAATGATTCAACCTCAGCTTCACTCACATCTGCAATAATTATCACCACCAAAGAGAACATATTTTAGAGAACAAGATGTTAAATTAATGTTCTGAAGAATTTATCAAAAATAATCTTGGGGCTTCCCTGGTGGCGCAGTGGTTGAGAGTCCACTTGCCGATGCAGGGGACGTGGGTTCGTGCCCCAGTCAGGGAGGATCCCATCTGCCGCGGAGCGGCTGGACCCATGAGCCACGGCCGCTGGGCCTGCGCGTTCGGAGCCTGTGCTCCCAATGGGAGAGGCCACAGCAGTGAGAGGCCTGCGTACCGCAAAAAAAAAAAAAAAAAAAAAAAAAAAATCTTGGCTTCTTTCTCCCACGAGGTTCTCCGTGAATTACTACAGACTCCTAATGACTTCATCAGGAAGCCTCTGTTTGAGGTGGGGATGAATTGGGGGACAAATTGTGGTGATATGTGGCCTAATATTGGGAAAGTGTAGAAAACACAACTTCACTGCTTCATTCTAAAGGCCTAATGAGTGTCAGGAAAGTGCTTCAAATCATAACATGTTTTTCTCGGAAAGCACAGGGAAATGAATAACCCCTTTCTCAATAATATGTATACTTGGGCTCCCCTTTTAAATCTGGATAGAGGCTATACTGCATATATTCAATATACACGCACATATTTGTAAACTTTGTTTGGAAAAACGCATTGATGGAATGTTAGCTACCATGTGGAAAATGGAGCACATTAGGGCAAGAGTGGGTGCAAGTGATGAGTGAGCCGTGGAAAAAGTAGCATTTATTGAGAATGTCTTACATGCTTGTCAATATTCCAAGTGCCTGATATACAGTATTTTATTGTTTCTCTTAATACCTCTTGAAACAGGTATCCTTACCAGTTATACCTCCATATAACAGATGATAAAACCTAGGCAAAGGGAGACCAGATCACTCCCCCAAGATCACAGTTATAAGACTTAGATCCAGGATCTGAACTTCAGCATTCTGATTCCAGCCCATCCTGGACCACTGTGCCAGACCACAGTCCTGCATGAGAGAGACAGTGGTCACTTGGACCAGGGAGGGAGATGGAGAGAAGCTGATTGACCGGAGACACATCTATGTTTATATTCATCTATTGGAGTGGAAAGTGGGAAACAATGCTAATGTCCTACACTAGGAGGTTGACAATAAATTTTCAAATATTTACATAAAGGTACACCATGTAGCTATTCAAAAATCACTTTTTCTCATTATATCTAATAATAACAAGCATGAAGGGCACCATTTATTCTTTTTTTTTTTTCCCGGTACGTGGGCCTCTCACTGTTGTGGCCTCTCCCGCTGCGGTGCACAGGCTCCGGAGGCGCAGGCCCAGCGGCCATGGCTCACGGGCCCAGCCGCTCCGTGGAATGTGGGATCCTCCTGGACCGGGGCATGAACCTGCGTCCCCTGCATCGGCAGGCGGACTCTCAACCACTGCGCCACCAGGGAAGCCCTACCATTTATTCTTGACTGAGAATATCATGCTAAAGGAAAAACATAAGCATATAAAATGCATATTTTGGATGACTCCATTTTTGATAAACCTGTGTGAGTGCGTGCAAGGGTGTACAACACTAACAAGTCTACACAGCCACACAAAATGGATTGCGAGTTGAGACTGTGTAATTTATATTTTCTGTTTTGCACCATCTTTTTCCAATTATTTCTGCAAGAGCATGCATTGTTTCTATAATGAAAGCAAAATGGTTTCGGGGGAATAAAAGGATAACAAAGCTACAGTTCAATCCTGCGTACTAACAGGACCAATGGAGATTCAAGACATGGGCTGACAGGGATGATGGCAAGAAGGTGGGATTCGTGTCAGGTCAGCCCTGCAGCTACAAGCTCCTAAGCAAGTCCAGCAGGTTTGGTCAGCACTGGCCGAGGCACATTGAGAAGCTGAGCTTTTGCTGAGAGGCGATCTTCAGCATGAACACACAGAGGACACAGAAAGCCACGCACTACAGGACCAGAGAGGACAAAATAATTCATCCAGAGCCCCGCATAGAACCTAAAGTCTGTGCACTGAGAATGGGCATTGGAGAAGACAAGGAGAGGAAGTGCGGTGGACAGGACAGAAAGGGGGCCAGAGTAGGGCAGGTGGAGTTTCGTGTAATTTATCCATCCTCCGGGTAGGGAGCCTCATGTAATTTGCACAAAGGTGCTCTATGTGCTATAGCTGCAGCCAAGATTGCAAGATGAGCTGAGGCCAAACGTGATGGGGCTTTGGAGTCCGAAGTCATCAAAGGTAAAGACCCACAGTTGGGAGAAACTGCTAGACGCAGGGGTCTTGATGGATGAACAGGATTTATACTGGAGAAGTGGACAGACGGGAAGCGATCTTGTACTGGGGTGGAAAGAAATTTAAACATTGAAGTTCAAGGTCGGGGTCATTAACTAGACTTTGAAAACCTACTGAAGTTTGAGAAACTGGGCTTTTGCCTTCAAGGCTTCAATAAACCAACACAAGGACAATAACATTAAAAAAAGATCCCTGTAACAGGATGCTCTCTCCTTCAAAGGCCTCCTTTCTCCTGCTTCCTTTCAAACTATCTGCCCCCTGGCTCTACTCTGACTTTTGGGAACAGGCATACCAGTTCAGACTCTCTTCTTTGGGGGCAGAATTAGAACTCCAGTAAGACCCAGACGCTACATAAGGGACCACATTCCTCAACTCAAGCTACACCGAAACCCATGACTATCCGGTGCATTCCGTCCAGGGAGCCGGACAGATCAAATAAAACTTTCACTCGTTTCAAAGGTGTTTCTGCTGAGAATATGTTCATTTCCCCTCATGCAGCCTTGAGCAAAGTTTACTTTTTCCGGACAATTGCAATTTTTAGTCCATATGCACGCAGTTAGTCTTCCACTTTTCTGCAGAGTATTTTATTGCCAAGCACATTTCAATGATTTATTAGCTAGCTAGTTCTCCACTAAAGGCTGAAAAGTTCTTATTTCCTCCATGTTTATGGATAATAAAAAACAGAGACACAGATTAGTGAAGTGCCTTCTCAAAGGTCATCCCACAAGTTTGAAGGTCGGAGCCGTGGTCAGGACTCGTACTCTCTGACGAGCCCCACCCTGAGAGGCCCACTGGGCCCACCACCTCGCTGCAGGACAACATAACATGCCGTCAGGGGCAGGTGTTGCCTGTCACCCTGACCATCCATCATGCCCATAAAAAGATGCATTTACAAAGAGGGATTTTAGAAAATAGCTCCTATCCAGGTGGCTAAAATCACTTTACTGAAACAAAGGCTTAGAAATCGATGTCTGAATAGTGGTCCCGTTTTCATCCTCACCTAGCTTCTCTCTGCTGGCCACCCGGCACAACTCTGAGTCACCCTCCCCTGACATTAGTGACAGGTCCTCAAAGAATGAAAAATAAGATCTTTTAAGTATTTGTCTAAGCAATTAGGAAAGGAAAACTTGGAAAGGAGGCGAAGTCATCTGCTGAATTATGAGTGAGGACTAAGGTTTGGGGATTGTCTGCGGCCCCAGATTTATTAGAACCACTTCTCAGTTCTGTCTCCTCCTACCCGTCTTTCTTCTTTGTTAAAGAGCCATTTGTCATAGGTGATTGGGGAATGAATTTAAATGTCACCAAGAAAAAGAGGCCATGGAACTGATCTAGAAGAGAAGACCTACTCCAACTCCTTTATTATGCCAGTGAGGAAACTGGCATAGAAAAGTTATGTAAATTCCTGAGGACTAGATGGCAATTACTGGAAGCATAACGTCTATAGACCCATCGTTTAGATCCAGAGATCCGTTGCCTCCCAGCCTAGGGTCTATTCTGCCACATACCCAGAACACAAGTAAATTAACAAAATTCAATCACCTGTTCAATGAATTCTCAGTAAGGCCCTACTATGAACCAGGAGTTTGGTAAAATATAGCTCTTGCCTTCAAAATACCCATTGTCTAACGTAACGACAGCAATTATGTTATCCGATTAATAACTACAATAAATTTTAAAATGCTTCCATAGATCATAAGATGAGGGGATAAAATCAGCTTTGACTTTTTAATTAAAAAAATTGTATCAAAATATAGTTGACTTACAGTATTATATTAGTTTCAGGTGTGAGATATCTTCTGTTTTGAATTACTATTTAAAAACTAAGGAACATGTCTCTTAAAGGACACAAAGGGAAAGGAAATTGACATAGTCTACAGAAAGGCTGCACTTCCTTATCTCCTCTCAATTTGTCACTAGTGCCCTACACCTAGATGCTAAGGCCCCTTCTGTCCTGAAGCTACCTGTGAATAGTCCAAGGAGTAAAATTTAGACACATTGTGGGGCTGTTATGTGGAAATGTGTTGTTTCAAACGGCTGTCATTCATGACTGAAAGAACAGATTATTTTCAAATGCAGACGTGTTCGTGAGTAGTTGAAGCAGGAAACATATTTCGCTCCCCCCGCGGCTCCACATTCCGATATGAGAATTGTAGGACCTGGAGGGCTACAGTGGGCGAGGGAGCACAGAATGTAAAGGCGGTACGGGTTGGGTCAGGGCTGTGTATGCGTGCGTGTGTGTGTGACTCATGCATAGAAGATTCTAGCTCTTGGCTTTCGTTACTGGGGAGCTCCTCCGAGGTAAAGTCAAAGGGGAGCCAAGCTGAAAGTCTGAGCTTCAGCAGACTCCTAGGAAGTAAACATTCTGAGAGGCTTTTCCATATCTGACCACCTAGAGGAAACTAGGATAAAGATCAAGTTAATCAATCTTTTTTTTTTTTTTTTTTTTTGCG
>NW_006773723.1:287478-292256 GCF_000442215.2 Lipotes vexillifer
GCGGCCATGGCTCACGGGCCCAGCCGCTCCGCGGCAGGTGGGATCTTCCCGGACCGGGGCACGAACCCGCGTCCCGTGCATCGGCAGGCGGACTCTCATCCACTGCGCCACCAGGGAAGCCCCCTTTTTTTTTAAATAGATTTTTATTGGAGTATAATTGCTTCACAATACCATCTTAGTTTCTGTTGCACAACAGATTGAATTCAGCCATATGCATACACATGGCCCCATATCCCCTCCGTCTTGAGCCTCCCTCCCACCCTCCCTATCCCACCCCTCTAGGTCATCACAAAGCACCGAGACGATCTCCCTGTGCTGTGCTGCTGCTTCCCACCAGCCAATATTTTACATTCGGTAGTATGTATATGTCGATGCTACTCTCATTTCGGCCCAGCTTTGCCCTCCACTCCATGTCATCAAGTCCATTCTCTATGTTTACCTCTTTATTCCTGCCCTGCCACTAGGTTCATCCGTACCATTTTTTTTAGATTCCATATATATGTGTTAGCATACAGTATTTCTTTTTCTCTTTCTGACTTACTTCACTCTGTATGACAGACTCTAGGTCCATCCACCTCACTACAAATAACTCAATTTCGTTTCTTTTTATGGCTGAGTAATATTCCATTGTATATATGTGCCACATCTTCTTTATCCATTCATCTGTTGATGGACACTTAGGTTGTTTCTTCAGTGATCTCTTGGTTATTCAGTAGCGAGCTGTTTAGCCTCCATGTATTTGTATTTTTTACATTTTTTTTTCCTGTAATTGATTTCCAGTCTCATAGCGTTGCGGTCAGAAAAGATGCTTGATAAGATTTCAATTTTCTTAAATTTCCCGAGGCTTGATTTGTGATCGAAGATGTGACCTATCTTGGAGAATGTTCCATATGCACTTGAGAAAAAAGCGTATTCTGCCACTTTTGGGTGGAATGTTCTAAAAATATCAATTAGATCTATCTGGTCTATTGTGTCACTTACTGCTTGTGTTTCCTTATTTATTTTCTGTTTGGATGATCTGTCCATTGGTGTAAGTGGGTTATTAAAGTCCCCTACTATTATTGTGTTACTGTCCATTTCTCCTTTCATGGTTGTTAGCATTTGCCTTATGAATTGAGGTGCTCCTATGTTGGGTGCACAAACATTTATAATTGTTATATCTTCCTCTTGGATCGATCCTTTGATCATTATGTAGTGTCCCTCCATATCTCTTGTAACAGTCTTTATTTTAAAGTCTATTTTATCTGCTATGAGTATTGCTACTCCAGCTTTCTTTTGATTTCCATCTTCACGGAATATCTTTTTCCATCCCTTCACTTTCAGTCTGTATGTGTCCCTAGGTCTGAAGTGGGTCTCTTGTAGACAGCATATATATGGGTCATGTTTTTGTATCCATTCAGCCAGGCTGTGTCTTTTGGTTGGGGCATTTAATCCATTTACATTCAAGGTTATTATTGATATGTATGTTCCTATTACCATTTTCTTAATTGTTTTGGGTTTGTTTTTGTGGGTCTTTTTCTTCACTTGTGTTTCCCCCTTAGAGAAGTTTCTTTAGCATTGGTTGAAAAGCTGGTTTGGTGGTGCTGAATTCTCTTAGCTTTTGTTTGTCTGAAAAGCTTTTGACTTCTCCATCAAATCTGAATGAGATCCTTGCTGGGTAGAGTAATCTTGGCTGTCAGTTTTTCTCTTTCAACACTTTAAGTATATCCTGCCACTCCCTTCTGGCCTGCAGAGTTTCCACTGAAAAATAACCTTATGGGGATTCCTTTGTATGTTATTTTTTTGTTTTTCCCTTGCTGCTTTTAATATTTTTTCTTTGAATTTAATTTTTGTTAGTTTGATTAACATGTGTCTTGGTGTGTTTTCTCCTAGGGTTTATCCTGTATGGGACTCTCTGTGCTTCCTGGACTTGGGAGACTATTTCCTTTCACATGTTAGGGAAATTTTCAACTCTAATCTCTTCAAATATTTTCTCAGACCCTTTCTTTTTCTTTTCTTCTGGAACCACTCTAATTCAATTGTTGGTGTGTTTAGTGTTGTCACAGAGGTCTCTGAGATTGTCTTCAATTCTTTCCATTCTCTTTTCTTTATTCTGCTCCTTGGCAGTTATTTCCAGCATTTTGTCTACCAGCTCATTTATTCGTTCTTCTGCCTCCGTTATTCTGATATTGATTCCTTCTAGTGTATTTTTCATTTCAGTTATTGTGTTGTTCTTGTCTGTTAGTTTATTTTGTAGTTCTTCTAGATCTTTGTTAAACATTTCTTGTATTTTCTCAATCTGTGCTTCCATTCTATTTCTGAGATTCTGGATCATCTTTACTATCATTACTCTGAATTCTTTTTCATGTAGATTGCCTATTTCCTCTTCATTTATTTGGTCTTGTAGGCTTTTACCTTGCTCCATCTGTGACATATTGTTTTGCCATCTCATTTTTTTTTCATTTTTTTTTTTTTTTATGAGTGGGACTGTGCTCCTGTTTTACTGGTTGTTTGGCCGGAGGCTTCCAGCACTGGAGTTTGTAGGCTATTGGATAGAGCTGAGTCTTGGTGCTGAGATGAGGACCTCTGTGAGACCTTGCTCCAATGAATATTCCCTGGCATCTGAGGTTCTCTGTTAGTCCAGTGGTTCAGACTCAGAAACTAACAGATATGTTAGAAAGAATGTAAAAATACAAATATAGATGAATCAACAACCAGAAAGTACATCAGCACATCAGTACATAAGCTTTCTCAGCAACTGTGAATATAAATTGCCAAAATTTTGGATCTTAAGTCATTTGAAGTGTCTGTGTTTTGTTTTGTTTTGCCCATTGTAGGATTCAGCACTTCTCTTCCTCATCATTCTTTAGCTCCCTGTCACTCAAGTCTGTGTACAGTGAGGGAGAGAGAACAACCATGAGCACCCATGTCTCATTCAGGGAACAATTCCCTAGGGTATTTCTAACGTGGAGAGTAATGACTTAGACCAAGGCTATTGGTTCAAAGGAAGAGAAACAGACACCAAATGCCTATGTGGTCGGCACTTTTCAGGACTGGCAAAGGAAAACCATTTTTAACCTAATTTTTTGAGAAAAACAGAAATTGCTTTTTAAAATGTATATGCTTTGACCCAGAAATTCCATTTAAGGACATTTATACTAAGGAATTAGCTGTACAAGTATTAAAAGATAGCTGTACAAAAACATAAACTCTAACTTAATGCAAAATATCAAAAATTTGCAAACAGCCTAAAATTTCTACATTGATTAAATAAAGTATGATACTACCATACTATGAAATATCATGTAAAAATTTTAAATGTTAACATCGAAATAGATTTATTGATATGGAAGATGTTCATTTACATAAAGTGGCAAAAAAAATAACAGTTTACCAAAAAGAACTGCGTTATTGTCTCATTTTGCTTATATGTGTGTTGGTAAAGTATATGTATGAATAGAAATAGTAATGGAGAAGAGGACTATACATCAGACTTTAATAATATTATCATTAGAAGTATAATTATGATTAAATAGTTTTCTTTTCGCTTATTTGTTTTTTCCATTTTTTCTACAATGAATATAGATTTTGTACAATAAAATCTATTTCATTTTAATGAAAGGAAGGACAGATGAGAATCCTAACATGTCAGAATGAGTAATTTAATGCAGAAAAAAAGTTGGTCGTTGTCTTAGAGGCTTATGGATTTGTGGCATGCACCTTCAGAAAGAGGAATAATTTTTTGACCTAGGGTACCTAATCAACCAGTAAAAGCCTCAGTCTCCTTTCTGGCCCTTTCCTTCCCCTGACCCCAGCCCTCCCCCATCCATACAGGGGCTGCTTGGGCAGGTTCTTTAAGCAAATGAGCAAAATAAATGGTGTTTCCAGCACGGTCGCCAAGGCTGTGTCGTTTGATTTTGAAAGCTGACCCTGCAAGACCCCTGAGCAGAGTTATCAGGAGTCACACTGAGCAAGTGTCCACTTTCCCAACACGAGAAGCATTTCCTCAGGTAACATATTTCACTGACATACAGAAACCACTGCCTGCTTGCAATGGCTCAGTCTTTCTGAGATTGGCCGAGGTGAGCATCGGCTCGAGTTTTCGAGGACAATCCATGCAGAGAGCTCCATTTCCCAAGTATCCATGGCAGCCCTGATTTCCTTCATCTACCATTCCTGAGAGCAGCCTTCGGCTACCTGTGATTTCACAGGTGTGTGTGTATGTGTGTGTGTGTGTGTGTGTGTGTGTGTGTGTGTGAGTTTGGGGGACGAGCGGTGCAGATAGAGAGACTAAAGACAGTGCTATAGCCTTTCCCCTCTTCAGAAGGCAAGAAAACTCTCGTGCAGACACCAGTGGCATCAGATAAGAAATTGTCTTCAACAGCTCAAGGACCCACAAAACTGTTTCGGACCCAGCCGAGGTAGCACTGATAAAGGCCGATGACCATCCACTAATCTCTCATCACACTACTTAAAACACATTGTGTATTTCTCCAAAAAGTTAATTCAGAGACAGCTTTTCTTGTCTTAAATACATTGATTTTGTTTTTTGGGATTATACTTTTCACCCCTTCCCATGTATCTATCTTGAAAAGTTATCTATTAGCATCAGGATGCAGTGAAAAGGACAGGAACTTTGGCAATAAAAAGATAAATATAAATAATGACATACCCACCATGGAATACTGGAGAACTTTCATAATTTCTCTGTGCCCTCAGTTTTCTCATCAGTAAAGGAAGCTGAATAAGAATTGCTACCCAGGGACTTCCCTGGAGGTCCAGTGGTTAAGACTCGGCAT
>NW_006773723.1:292389-293593 GCF_000442215.2 Lipotes vexillifer
AAAAAAAAAAAAAAAAAAAAAGGAATTGCCACCCAGAGTTGGAGGGAAGATTAAAGGGTGCTATGTATACAGCACCTCATGCCATGTCAAGCGCACGAAAGTTAGCCAGCCAATGGTTCCCTCTCCCGTGACCTGGGCACCATTTCTGCAACTGCAAAGAAAGTAGGAGGTATCCAGAAACTCCCCTGTTGATAGATATTCAAAACTTCATGGAAATTGCAGTGTCATCTCCAGGAGGCATGTAATAACTTGCAGCACAGGAGAGAGAGACTAAAGAAGTGATTAATTAAAAGCGACACAGGCGCAACTTAAATTTCTTGTTGGATGTTAAAACAGCTAGTGACAGGGTCTGTAAGAGAGAATGATTTAAGGGATTCAGTGGCCAAGGCACAGCCGTATTAAACGCTGTCCCTCTGGTTGAGTCCGTCAGGAAATGGCATGGTCTTTATTATTTCTTTCAACCTCATCACTCCCCTTACAAAGTAAACAAAACCAAAACAATTCAGGGGTTGGGTTTGTATTTTTTACCCTCAGACTTATGTTGCTGCCTGTCCTAAAAGAGAATTTTATCTAGCTAAGTTATAGATCATTAAGCTGAAAAAAAAAAGTTTGCCCGTTACTGCTGTTTTACCATCTTGCCCCATCTTGTCTCATTAGCAGAAACTGATTGAGCATGAAGGTGTCTCTGGCTGTCAGTAGATAAAGTAGGTGCTCTTGGCTTTCATCTGTTCTGAATTCTCCTTGTCTCATTATCTTCCCAAGGTCAGATTCTCTGACACGGCGGCTGCTTGCTTTAGCACTTCATTCTGGCAATTACTTGCCAGGCAGCCTTAGCCAGGATAAGATTTCTGGTCTGTGGCATCAAGGCAGGCATGGGCACCATGCCCATCCCTGTGTTTGGCCCCCAACCCAGCTTTCTCCAGAACCATGGTATCCAAGATCGGTGTGGTTTGTTCAGGGCTGCACTTTAGCACCTCTGAGACACTATCCCACTGGGATATTCTAATTAAGCTGCGGTCCCATACAGGTCATAGAGTGATGCCCAGTCTTATTTTCTACTAGGACAAGTTGTTATATCACAGACCTCACACTTTGGGCCCCATCCTTAAACTTCATTGTTCTGCTTCAGCGAAAGGCATAGAACCACAAAGCTGTACAATCTTCACTCTTAAATCCATCATCCTTACACCATTAATAATTCCTG